>NW_011499918.1:1001333-1033900 GCF_000495115.2 Populus euphratica
AAAAAAATCCCAACTTAAATATTTATTTTAATTCAAGTTATACTTTTATCAATTATCTAGGTTATTTTTAGATCTATTAAGGTGACTGGATCACATCAAATTAGTTTTTATATAATTTAATTTTTCATCCTACTAAAAAATATATTAATAATATTCATATATTTTTTTCATATTAAAAAATTAATTTTACTTACAAGAGCTAATAGTGTAGTCTATGATATATGCAAATGAGTTTGCTATATATTTTGCCATCTTGTGTTTATATTCAAGATATATTTATTTTAAATCTTCATGTTTATAATTTTAATTAAACAAATTTATAATCAAAATATATTTATTTTATATTTTCATTTTATTTCTTTAACTAAACTAATTTATATCTTTTAATATTATTTTGTTTTTTGTTACGAGACACTAATAAAATGCAACGGCGTTAAAGTCCTAATGATTGGACAGGACAACATGGAATACACCGACTTAACTAATTAATTAAGGATTTGTTAATCGCCACTAATGAGAGGTCAGTACTAGTCACGTGCCATAACAATTTGCTACCGGTCACGGGAAGGATCTAGAAAAATAAAATAAAATAAAATAAAATAAAAATTAGTGGAAGTTTTATGAATTGATTATTGTAGTGGAAGCACTAATTAACTTTCTTTATCTCTTTGTTCTCTTACTGAGGAACATTCTCCTTGAAGCCAAGTTTTACTCGGTATTGTAACTAAGTATTTTTTTAATTTGTTTAAATACAAAGAAATTGAATATGTAAAGAACTTTTTTATAAAACTGTGCTAATTAGTAATAATTTATTTATCAAACATGAATAAAAATGGTCATATGATCAGTTTCCATTTACTTTCATTTATGTTTTTAGATCTATATATTATCTAGTTGAATTTAATTTTTCTTTCTTGTATGGATTTAAACCTAGAAATTCAATAATTATTGTTTTAATTATAAGTTATCGAATCTATTTTTATTTATTTAGATTTATTTTTCATGGACATACTATGAAAATTACAATGATAATTCACTATCATTAGTGTAAATGAAAATACATTTTCTTAAGAAAAAGTTTTTTAAAAAAGTTAAATACTAGCCTTAATTATAATGCAACTATAGATTCAAGCCTGGCCTTCAATTTTTCAGATGCTTAACTTTTGACAGGAAGCCAAGTAGATCAATAGATGTACAAGCTTGAAGATTAATTGAAGGAAGCTTCTTAATTAAATGATTAATTAGTTGCATAACAAACTCAAAATGGTGACAAATAACATTTTTAGATAGTGAGACATACTTGGATATACAATATTCCTCTTAATCATTGTTATAAGATGTGCACTAGTTAAATAGGACAATCTAGTGACTTGGTATAATTTTAGCTTAATTAATAGGAAAATCTATAATTTTATTTTTTTTAAATATTCATCAAGTCGGGTTTTGTTTGAGTTGAGTTAATGATAATATTTAATTTAAAAAAACAACATTATTTTAAGTTTTTTTTTTAAAAAAAAAACAACCGATTTGATTTATAATTTAGATCTTATACCTAGTCATAGTCTATAATTTTTTAAAATTGATAGAAAAATCTATAATATACCCATTTGATTTAAATTGATAGGAAAATTTATAATTTTTTTTTAAATATTCATCAAGTTGGGTTTAGTATGAGCTGAGTTAATTATTATATTTATAAATATTTTTAATAAATAACATTGTTTTAAGGTTTTCTTTTTTTAAATAAAAACAACCCACTTGATCTATAATCTTGAGTTGAGTTAATGATAATATTTAATTTTAAAAAACAACATTATTTCAAGTATTTTTTAAAAAAACAACCTATTTGATTTATAATTTAGATCTTATACCTAGTCATAGTCTATAATTTTTTAAAATTGATAGAAAAATCTATAATATACCCATTTGATTTAAATTGATAGGAAAATTTATAATTTTTTTTTAAATATTCATCAAGTTGGGTTTAGTATGAGCTGAGTTAATTATTACATTTATAAATATTTTTAATAAATAACATCATTTTAAGGTTTATTTTTAAAAAAAAAAACAACCCACTTGATCTATAATTTAGATATTATACCTTGTTATAGTCATGTTTCATTTATTTATTTTCACCCACCAATATTTGCTTCTCTCAAAGCACGTAATTATTTCCATAAGTCGAGCAGTGTCTGTGCATATCTATATAAGTCAGGTAAATAACATGAATGCACTACAAGTACATGCATGCATCTATACAAAATCTTTGCAAAAATAATTAAATAAATGAAGATTGAGTAAATTATGGACTAGCTCCTTTGATTTTGAGAATAAATTATATAGTCTTTTTAATTTAAAAAATAATTAGTTAATTCCTTCACCATAGCTGACCATGATTAGTACAATATTTCTTAAATTTTTTAGAAAAAAAAACTATAGAGAATAATTTATAAATTACTCATGAAGATGAAAGAAAAAAAAAGAATTAGGGCAAGAAATCTTCGGTGGTGAAAAAGTGAAGATCTATGAGCCAAACCTTTAGAAAAGCAAAAGGACGACGGACAAACAACATTAAAAGGAGAGACAAAGACAATAGATAAATTATATCCTCTCCTTTTAATCCTTGCATTAAAGGCAACCAGAAAAGGGTTCCCTGTCCTAGAAATAAAGGGTCCATTTGTATGTTTTTTAATGAATTCTTCATACCCAAATTAATGGGGTGATGTAATTTCTTCACCTAGAAATTAATAATGCAAGTTAAACGCTAAGAAAAAATTACAAAAAAAATAATAATTTAAGATTTAAAGTATTTATGTAGAATAAATTGTAAGCCTAATTGATTATTAGACAAAAAAGGGGTTTTAATTTGGTGATTTGAAGATTTTTACGTAGGAATAAATGTATAAGAGAGCACAGGATCTTATTTTATTCAATGATTTGACATAATAAAACAATAATTTTTATTATTTACATGCGAAAAGGACTCCATTGTTTTGGTAATTAACTCCTAATCAAACCTTTCAATTCTTCATGTTCTTTCATTTATTTACAGAAATAAAAACTATTTACAAACCAATCATTGCTCTAAAAAATATTGTAGAGTCTCATCATCATCACATGGACATGATCTCATGTAATATTTTTGACAAAACATGAGATATTCAAGCAATGTCTTGGCATCAATCGAGATGGAAGGGCACATGACTTGATCTAAGATATATTAATCTTTGGTTCTTCTTCTTGCGATAAAGCATACGTTTCCTAGTTTATTTTATAAACGTACTAGCATGTTTCCCTTCCCCTCGTGGTGCGAGCTCTAGTTTGGTTCTGGCATGGATGGCTGCACATGAGAGGGATGGAGGGAGGGAGTGAGAGAGGGATGGATAGTGACTTCTAAGGGCATGTATAAAAGATAATGAAAATACAAAGCGAGAGAAAGGTCACGTACAAATGAAATTCTTTCAGATGAACAGCGAATATGTTCATAAATGAAATTCATGAACAGTTGATTGTGGTGGTGCAGTGGTTGCGTTGACAATGACAATAACTATTATTATAATGATAGTAGTGCTGGAGAATTATAATAAAATAATGGTTATATTGATAATAAAATAATAGACAATGACAACGGTGATGGGTGATAGTGATGATACAGGAAATTTTGGTGGAATGATGATAAAATAGTAATGTATGGCGGTAGGGATGATGAGGTTGATGGTAATGTTAGTTGAAATAATATTTAGTAAATATTGTGAATTAGTAGTGTCAAAGAAATTACTTCTTCTTCATTTATGATATTAAAATATTTTTTTAGATCAACACCATTTAAAAACGGACTCAAATATGTTTTTTCGCTTACTTATTTTTTAATATTTGTTTTAAATTAAAATGAAAAAAATCTTAAAATATATGTTGAGCTATAAAGAATTATTTAAATTTTAAAATTTAAATTATTAAATAAAATTTCAAGATATAAATAAACTTGAGATATATATAGGATCACGTTACTTTGTATTTTAATTTTTAAATATTATAGAAATAATAAGATTCGAGCATATGACCATTAAATTAATAAAACTTTAATATCATATCAATTTAAAACTTAAATTATCAGATGAAATTTTAACATATTATTTATATTATTCTCACAAAACAAACAAATTATAAATTTTCAAATTATATATCAAAAGCATAGATATAACTTTCTCTAGGGTTAGTTGATCAGAAACATAGTAGAAAGGGAAGAAGGACATATTTTTGAAAATATCCCAACTTAGAACAAGAAGATGAACATAATTATTTCATACACAAATTGATACACTGATATAATTCGAGGGTCAAATCAAATGAAATAAATTGTATTGTATGCCTATATGACTCATGTACGTTTACATTTCTTGCACAACATAGTAAAACAAGAACATGTTCACACTCGAGCGAGCAAGCAAGAAAAGAGGGAGAAATTGGAGAGGGGAAGTAGCTAGGGAGGTAGATGGATCGATTGGACATTGGATTTGTGAAAGAGGTGGAGCCTCTGGTCTACCAAAGAGCTATCAATTAATAGACTTTCTTGGTTGGTACACGATCGGCCACACGTGCATGGATGATTTAATGGGGGGATATGAACCCTAGCTAGGATGTATTTTATCTTTTTCAAGTCCCTTAATAATACACTATGATGAATCCAAAACAAGATTTGGCATTTGCTGAATTGAAATCCCATCAATTAAATCCCTAGGGTCCATGGCCCTCCAAAAGAAAATTGCCTATCCATTCAAGGATTAGGTGCTCATGCATATAATTTTAGCTCACTCATTGATCTTCTTGGCTGGCCTTCAAGTCTCAATATGAGACTTGACTCTTAATAATTTGCCAAATCTATGTCCTACATCTTGACAATTGCATTGTTTTTTTTTTTTGTTAATCATTTTCATCCAAAATCCCCAATATACTACTACCAAGTTTATGAGAAGATATTCTAAGGCACAATTAGATCGATCCCTGAGAAATTTACAAACTACATTAAAAGATTAAAAAAATAATTACTATATTCATTTTTGTTTAAATTTGTTGTGTAATTAAAAAACAATATGAACAAGCTATTTTTCTCTAGCTCTTGTTGTCATCTCAAACAATTTCTTGACATCTGACAAAATAAAAATGAATCAAATTAAAGTTCGATTAAAAAAATTGCATGGAGGAATTACTTTTTGGCCTCACAAAAGCTAGTGTGTGATGATCTATGGCCAATTAACTTCTTGATTTATCATCGTGCATGGTCATGATTAAATCTTCTTTTAATTTAGAAATCAATGCGAACCCATGATTTAAAAAAAGACATATTTAATATATAATGATTTGGACTTTGAACAAAAACACATTCAAAGATGAACTTGGTACGTACTTTTTTTAATTTAATCCCAAATTCCAAGTCATCCCCAATAAGATCCATTCCATTAAGAATATTAATTAATATTTATATGATCATCACAAGAGATCTTAGATCATTTTTTTTCCTTTGATTATTTCTTTTTTCTTATTGTGTTCCTCTTCCTCTTCTTTTTTTTTCTTTTTTGTTATTTTTGTTGAATTGCTCAAGCCAAGAACTTTGCATTTATATATATATATATATATATATATATATATATATATAAACACATACTTATATCTTCATTATTGTTTCTGTCTTTTTTTATTCTGGGAAAATCCAAAAACTAGTAATAAAAACACCGTCAAACCTAGTTAGTTTGATGATAGTTTTGGCTTTCAACGTTTTATTTTAACCTGGTGTGTATATTTTATACTGTGATAAATATCAACCCTCCACTTTTGACCCCTTTGCTTTTAGCTTTGATTTTTCCTGCTTGCCTTTTGCTTTCAATGATGCCCTTTTAAAAAAATCATGTACAAGACTCTAAAAGGTCAAATCCATGTCCCCATTTCGAAGTTTTGATGACCTAATCTTCCATAATTTCAGGATTTTGTTCACAAATCCCTTTAATTCTTTTATATCTCTCTTAATGTTTATTATACGGGTGGTAAAGCTGGGTTATGTTCTTGGACTGCCCTTCCTAAAGCACCACTAGGGTTGCATATTATAATGAGGGCCAAGACTCAAAAATCCAAGTGTTTAGGCTTTTCTTTCCCCAATCTTTAACAATTGTTTAGGCCCACAAATGGAACTTTAGAGTTTATTAACATTGAAAGCTATTTATTTATGTTGTGTTTCAGTAAATATATTGCTTTTTAAAATATTTTTTTCTTGAAAATATTATTTTTTTTGCATTTTTAAAATAAAAACACATAAAATAAACGCATCATTCTAAAATAAATTTTATATTTTTAAAATAAAAGATATATAAAAACATGTTCATTGTCTCTCTTGGCAACAACAAACAATCAAACGATATAAAAAAGTATTTTTCTACATGATGAACAGAGAATGGTCCATGAATTGTAAATTTGTTTAGGCAGTAATTTTAATTTTAATTTTAATAAAAGCAAACCAGCTACCACTACCCTCTTCAATCCCTTCTCTTCCGTTCTGTGCACAACCTCCGATCAATCCAAGTGGCGACGATGTGGGATGGGACACCCTAGTATTGGAGAAAATCCTCGCCGCCACCACCCTTCGAGTGGTTCAAAAATTTTATAATGGTATATGATTTCATTTATGTATTATTTGATTCTTTATTAGCTTTTAATTAAACATTTTTTTAAAATAAAATTACGAAATCAACGATAAAATAATATTTTTATAAGGAGTCAAGAATCATAAAAAATTTAAATTTGATATGCATAGAGAAAATAAAATATGTTATATAGTTTCTTTTTTTTTTAATTATTCTTTTGATTTTAATTTAATTTTTTAAATTCTATTTCAATCAATAATATTTCTCTTCAAATACACAACACATGAACAAAATTATATGTGAATAACGTGGCAGACTTTGAATTTCACTCTCTTTTTCTTTTTTAGGAGTTCAGACTAGAGTAAAGGCAACCAGAGTATTCAAGTTGGAAGCTGCAATTCAGGAACATGCCTCACAGTTCCTGCTTTCTAGATACACTAGCAGAACAAGAAGCCAAGGAAAAGGAAAGATATACAAGGGAAAAATGAGCATGGCAGCCAATGTCAACTCCCGAAACGTCTCATCACTGATGAGGTCAGGGAAGATGAGAGGAATTTCAGCCCAGTAGATCCACCAGGGAAGTAGGAAATCGCATAGTATGCAAGGGCAAGAACCTGCATATTCAATGAAAACATCAGAAAGGGTAATCTTTGGGGTTTCAAGTCATGTTTGATGGACGCATCTGGCAAATTCCTGTACTTCTCTTTCCGAAAGATATTTACTTCAATCATACACGAGTCAATCTACTCTTCCAATGAAATAAGGACATCATGAAAAACAAACAAAGATGAACTGCAGTAAAATCAGTATCTCGAGCCAAACTCTCATAGCAAGACATCAACTGATGAGATATAAAGAGAGAAACTGTATGTTGGCAGCTACCTGTATCACAGAGAAGAGCACAGATAGAATATAGCTGTGAAGCACCATGGAAACATATAGGGTACCCACCATACTGCCTATGAATCCCAACGTAAATGGAAGCCTCTGTAGAAAAATTGAAGAGAAGAAAAAAGGATTAGAAGTGCACAGCCACAATATAGAAAACAAAAATAACATGCAAATTTCTAATGGAGGCATAGCCAGTACCTCTTTCGATGACATGTGAGCAAGTTGATTCTTGGGACCCTTGAGTGCAAAGAATGACGCAATGATAAAGCCACAACCAAGTGTAAAACAGATAGCAAACTTCTGGGGCACGAGTACTATGACAGGAAGGAACAGGGCAAATGAAGTGAAAACAAAGAACACGCCTGTTGCTAGAAATAAACCAAAATACATTAGAGCTTTTCCTGAAGGGATGTTACTGGTGGCAGACTGGAAGTTCCCACTCACACCTTTAGAAACCCTGGATAGGCATCAAAATAAGAAATACAAGATTTATCACCTTCTTCAAAACTTTCATTTCAATTGAGCTTAGATTGAAAAAAAGAAGAAGAAAGTGTTAAGAGTTTGCGATAAGAAGCAAGATAATAATAATAATTGCATTTCCTTGATATTCACTAATGAAATCATTTCGCAATGCAGGTTGTATTCAAAATTTCAGACATAGCATCAAGGCAGGAGGAAATGCAATAGATGAGATGATATAATTGAACACTTCCCTCACTGATGAAGCACTGTGGTGCAGTTGGTGGCATATTCATACTCATATGCTAAAGGAAATGCCAAGGTGCAATTATTGGATATTAATCAATCATAGAATTCAAATACCCTGCCAGAGCTAAAGCAAACACATTATGCATTTCAATATTGATCGACAAACTCCTATGGATTCCACATGACACTACTGCATGACTAGAGTAACCAAACCCTGGTCCTGGAGATTCTTTGTGTTGTAACTAATAAGAACTTACTCTGATCAGCAAACTTTTTCATGCCACGCAACAAATGCTTTTCGTTCACATCTAAATTGTGAAAAAAGGGTCATCTGATAGCATTCATCCACTGGAATATTACTATCCAATCAGAAAAACTAAGATAATTGATTTTAGTATACACTACAATAAAATAACACCCCATCTTCTATTCCAACTGAAATTCGTCGATCCTTCCAGTAGCTAATAGAAATTACATCGCGAAAGGATATTTGGAATAAGTGAAATGGGAGAGATAAGTTAGCAAAGGCACGCAGCAACAGACAAGTACTAGAATCAGCTCACTCACATTCATTGCATAAAAACAGCATACTAGAAATACAGAAGCCATAGAAGTTACAACCCAGTTAACCTGCAACACTCGAAATTACAATAAATCCAAATCCCACCCCACAACCATTATATCTTCCATCAAATCATAAGTTGATCTCCTCAAATCAAAATCAAAGCCCACAATCACACTCATCTATATAAACACACACACACACACCCATAAAGTTCAATTCTTTTTACGACTAAAGATTTGCCAAAATTACTCCTATGTACGACATAAAAAAGAAACCCACAATTAAATCCACCCATATAATCAATAAATACATATATAAAGTCCAATTCTTGAGTATAAAGCTGCTTTCTTTTTGCATATGTTTACACATTGAAGGTGCCAGAAACCCCTCTAATCAACAAAATCAAGACATCTCACAGTTAAAATTCTCTATATGAAAACAGAAAAATACATAAATTTCAATTCCTGAAAATAAATATTCTTTCCTTCATTTTTTTTTTCCTTACACATTGAAGGTGCCAGAAACAGTGTCATTAGCAGAGCGAACAGCAGCTTCAAGATCAAAGCTACCGATGCTGCCTAATCCAGTAGAGGATTCATTTGAATTGCTTGTTGCTGCATATGAGTTCCAATCAGCCAACAACGAAGATGCGGGCTTTTCTTGTTGCTGATCTTCTCCACTGCTTGAAAACCAACTCTGCATTGTTTTTATTGAAACAAAAGACAACCCAATTGATGATTTTTGTTAAGGTTCGAGAATTTTGAGAAAAGAAACGATCTTGATGTTCTCTTGATGCTTATCAGTTTGGTGAAGCAGTGGAGGTGAAATGGTATTTCCGTTTAAAGCTTAGAAGGCAAGGGAAAATGATAGCTTTCAAAGAAACGATGCCGTTTGAACTGGCGGTCGGTAACGGCGAGTCTACATGTGAAATGTGAAGAGAAGTCAAAGTGATTTTCACAAGGGATCAGAACGGAGGTTAAGTAATTACTACCTATTTAACTCGCAGAAAATTTAGATACATAGACTTTTCAATATATATTTTATATAAAAAAAAATTGAAATAGAAGTTAAGAAGTTTATGCAACAGTTAATTAAATAAATTAAAAAATATTTGTGTAAATAAATTAATTAATTAAGAGAAAGATGTGGATGAAATATTTACTAAATTTATTTTTTATTCAATTAAATGTAATAAAAATAGACAAACATGAAATTAATTGAGTAGAATAAAATAAAAAAATTATATAAAACTACATATATTAGAAATATTATCTAAGAATATTTTTTTATTTTTAAAAATAAATTTTATCTATAGATGAATCAAAACAATATCTTCAAAAATTAATGTACAAAATGTTTTTTTTTTAAAACAGCTACATAAAAAATAAAAAAATCATATAGGAGGGATATTAATTGAAATACAAATTAAAAGATATTTAAGAAAAAATATATATTCAAATAAGGTATCGTTAAAATAAAAACAAAAATTAGATAAGAAAAATAAAAAGATAATGATAATCAAGGCATGATAAATGCTTTTCAATAAAAAAAATCAACTTATAACTTTAATTAGGTTTAATAAGTTGGCTTTATTTTAGTTAGACAATAAAAAAATATAGACAACAATAACAAACAATTTTTTTTGAAGAAAAAAACCTTTAAAAATATAAAACTAGATAAAAAAAAATTGATAAAATTTTCAGTCTAAAACAACCCGAGATAATATGATAGACATGTAACATGTGTAATAAGAAGTGAGTCAATCGAGATTAACAAATAAATCTCGTGGTTTAGATTATGAGATTGAAATAATATGATAAAAAAAAAAACAAAGCAAAACTTTGGAGGGGGGATATGGTCAAATCAAAAAGTGAAATGACTTTAACAAAAATAGAAGAAATAAAAAGAATAGGAACAAAATAAAAAAATACATTGTAAACTTGAATTAAATGATAAAATTAAAAACCAATAAAACTCTTACAAAACGATTAAGAAAAAAATAGAAATTAAAAAAATAAAAACCGAATTGAAAAAAATAATATCTGAGAAATTGGAATTGAAGAAAAAATTAAAAACAACTAAGAATTTTATAAAAGGATCAAGAACAAAAATTAGAAATCAAAAGAATAAGGATTGAAATTAAAATACTAAAAAAATGAGGGCTAACCTATAAACTTTAAGGGAGAAAAGAGAAAATGAGAAAAAAAAAGGCTCACCAATTACAAATCACTTAACTACTACCGACACACACTACATTAGGAGGAAGAGAATGCGATGATACTTCTAATAACATGATGAAACGACAAGTTTGATCACTGAAAGATGTTCTATACAGAACCTATTATATACTGCACACGTCGGTAGCTTTTCAATTTTAATCTTGATTAAAAGATCAAATTGCTCCTAATAGTTATGAAATTAATAAAACAAGCTATGTGAAAAGGACTTGGACCAATAACTTATTTTTCTTGATTTTATGGGTGAAAATGTCTTTGTACTGTATTTAAAAAAATAAACAAATAAAAAAAATTGGTCTACAACTCTTTATTTGTTTGTCTTTTAAGATAATTTAGTTATTTTACTATTTGAAAAATTCTTAGAAGGTATTTATACTCCCAAATAATTTTTTAATAACCAATGGGCTATGAGAAAATATCAAATTACTCTTCAATATCAAGGCATCTCATTATTTCTTTAAGGGATAAAAAAATAATTTCATTGTCGCAATGAATTTTTTTTTATGTTTGGGTATACAATGATTTTCCCACACGGTTTAGAGGTTTTGTTAATATTTTCTTCTATATTTTTTTAATTTAAATTTCAATATAGTTATTAAACCAAAATAAAACCTATTAATGGGTTGATTAGATCAACTTACATATCAATGACTCAACTCTATTTATGTATTTTTATTAAAATCAAGTTGTTTAAGGAATAAATGTTATTTTTCCATAATAATAGCAACCTAAAGAGTCAATAAGGTTGTATGTGGTTATGTTGTAGGATAAAATAAATAAATATATCAGATAGAGAAAATTAAAGAAATAGAAAAAATTAAAGAAATAGAAATAATGACAATACCTAAAGTATGTGTATGTTTCTAAGATAGTTTTGGAAAAATTTCTAATCTTTTAAAACATGAAAGATGTGAATATGTTTTTTTGTTTTTTTATTGTCTCTGTTTCTTATGTTTTAAGACAATAATCAATCAATACCTTATAAAATCTATTATTTTAAAAATATAACAAGAATTAGCCATGTATCTCAAGTTCTCAAAACACTTAAAAAATTAGAAGATAGATTGACTCATTTGGAATTAAAAGTCCAAACAAATGGAGTGTATTCTACTTTATACTCTCTCTTGTAATTTATTACAAGTAAATACATTTAAACTTATAATTTGATGGTTTTATATATAGAAATATTAAAATCTATTGGATGTAATATGCAAATTTTGAAATGCTAACATTTTCAATGTGACGTCAACCAGTTTGAATTAATTATAACCTTCATTTTTCATGGTATGTATTGAATTGTTACAATCAAGGTTAAAAATCATATGTATTCCCTCAATTAACATACCAAACCCATATAAGATTTGAAAAATTCAGTTTTGATTTTCTAAATCAAGTTTAAATATATGTAGACACACAACCTTCAATCCCAGAAAATAAACCCTTTCAAATCCTAGATTTTAAGCCTTTTTATCCTAGTTCATCACCCTAACAACCATATAATTCCCATTAATAAATATCTCTTCTCTACCTAAGAAAAAGAGAGAATAAAATGAAAAGAGTTTGTGTAATTAAATTCAAATTAAATACTATAATTGAATTATAGTAGAAAACTGATTCTAAACAACACGATAAAGATAGCCCAGCATCATAATTTAGGTTGTGGATTTGACATGCTAATTCATATTGACTCGGAGCTTTTATATCATTCTATTTTTACATAAAATTTAACCCTTATTTTTTTAAATTTTTTTGCTTTGGATTCTTTTTTAAAACCAATTTTTTTTATCCTTTAACACTAGATTGTTAAGAACTGAGCTTTGTATTTTTTTTCGATATGATGATCCTAGATTGAAATTGATCATTTTTTATACCGATTTTCTTTTTTAATTTCAACTTTCAACATTGAGTATATTAAAAATTGAGCTTCTTTTTTTATTTGCTTTTTATGAGGATGGCTAGCCTCACAATCCAGGTCATAAGTTTTTCATGCTAACTTGGACTGACTCGAAACTTTATTTTTTTCATTTTTTTTATTTCATCATTAGAATTCAGCTTCATAGTTTTTTTTTTCCTTTTAACAAGTGTTTTTTTTCTACAGGAAATCACTATCGCCTTTTCTCTTTAGATTCAATACATTTACTATCATTGTTTTTTTTTAATCATATAATTAAATTAAATCATCTTATTGAATCTAGTAGAGTCTATAACTCAAGTCACAAGATCTTTTTTTTTTTGTTTGCTTTAAAATATATTAGTAATGCTTGAATATTATTTCTTAAGTTATAAGAAAACTCAACTTGGCTTGCAGTGAAGCGCAAACCACTTATCTAGTGTTACATTGTTTATGAAAGATTTCTAGTTCAAGTGCAATTCTGTTGCTTGTTCAAGTTGTATATAAACCATAAGATTTCTAATTAAAATGCATGTGTTATTTTGAAAAAAAAAAAACTGATAGGGTTAGGTTTAAACTCGACACAAAATAAAATTTATTGAATCATTTGCGTGTGTGTGAGTATATGACCTGAAACAGAATGCCGAAATGCTTTGAAATCAAAATTTATTTTTCAAATAAAAAAATAAAACACCATCCAGAACCGAGTTGATAATCTTGGTTGCAATAAATCAATTAAGAGGAAACTAGAATAAACAATAAGAAACTATAATCTATGTGTAGTCTAAAATTGAATTTTTGTATAAAAATAACATAGTTTGGTAAAAATTTTTGGAGAATGACATATGATGGAAAAGTATTTGGAACTAGCACAATTTGAACACCACCGTGTTTTTGAAATATATGTTTTGTGCATAACAATTATTCTTAACAGTTTAGTCAAAACCAAAATGAATATCTTAGCAAATTAATAAACTTGAACACAAGTGAACCCAAAATTTTATTAAAATATTCAATGGCTAAAAAATTATGACAGGAGAGAGAAATGAGAGAAAAATGAAAAGAAAGAACAAGTCATTAGGGACACATCAAAACTCTATTTTGTACACACTCAATACCATTAAAAAGATTTTGATGAAATAATTTTAACTACACCTTGAAAGATCACCAAATGAGATCATAATTACCCTAAATTAACCTAAAAAATCCCTAACCAATTACAATCTCATTTGATAATCTTCCAAAATATGACTAGAGTCGTCTCAAAGAATCCTTTATAAAAATATCATGTGTGTAAAAAATAGAGCTCCAATATATTCTCAGTGACTTATTATTTCCTTTTCTTTTCTCCCTCATTCTATTTCCTACCACATCATTTTTATCTCTCCTCTTTTTTTTATCTATTGTATCTTGAATCTCATCTATTGGCAATTAAACTTTTATAAAATTTTGTGATGATTTTTGTATATATTAATTAATTTGAATGAGACATAGATTTTAAAAAAACTATTATTATCAATAGCAGTTATATATGAACTATGTTATTTTCAGAATACTTTTTTTTATTAGCGTTCGCTGTTAGCTTTTGTTCAAAGTATTTTTTTTAAAAATTTTTTAATTTTTTTTCACTTAAAAAATATAAAATTAATGTTTTTAAGTGTTTTTTTTTTATGATTTAATATGTTGATATTAAAAATTAAAATTAAAATTAAAAAAATATCATTTTAATATACTTTCAATTAAAAAATATTTTAAAAAAGTCCGTGCACCACAATACCAAACTTTAAAAGTTATAGATTCTCATAATTGCCCTTTTATCGGTCCACCGTTACTCATTAATATGCTTTTGTTTGGCATTATATTTATTTATTTATTTTTAAAATGTTTTTCATTTAAAAATACATTAATTTTTTTAAAATTGCTTTATGTAAAACATAAATATAAAAATATATTATTTTAATATATTTTCAATTAAAAATCATTTACATTGAGTTATAGATTTTTCATTAGTGTACTTATACGAGGTGTGATAAATATTTTGTCATTTATGCCTTCACTACCATGCAAGTTGGTGGAAGTATAAATACTCCTCGATAACATCCGATCATCGCAAAACATTCTCTCTTATCAAACCTATCTCTACATTTCATTTCATCCTCTACATCACATCACGGATACTCTATCGACCTTCTTTTATCCTCAAATTTACTAATTTAAACATCAAATGATCTCCTATGCCATGCAAAAACTTGTTTCTGCAGGTGAACGTAGGCCCATTATATCATCATAAAGGCCATCAATCTATCGTAAACATGAAGCAAGCCCAACGCTCTTCTATATGAAATATGAAATCTAAATTCCTCATAATCATGTATCTTTGAGCATTTTGCTAGAAGAAAATGACAAAATCCTTCAACCCTTGTATTCGTTAACAATTTATCTCTAAGAAATATATACCGAAAGCAATTGATTAATTAGCAATGTAAGGAGGGAGGACACAAGTTAATTATAAGGAGGGAGAACACAAGTTAATTATACATTACATGCATGAAATCACCAGCCCCATGAACAAGGAGAAGCCTAGTACTTGTAACCCTTCTCGAACAAGCTCTCTGAAGCCAGCCCACCAGTACCTCCTCCAGCATACTTGCCTAGAGTTGCATCTGAATTCCCCTTGCACCTAAGCAGGAATACCTCTTGAGCTTTCTCAACGTTCTCCTTCTTTCCAGCCCATGTTTTGAGTGTGCTTTTTTGCAATGCTCGGCCGAAAGAGAATGATAGAGTCCATGGTTTCAACACCTCAAGCTTATTCATGGCGTCGAGGTTCAATGTTGCTTCCTCCTCACTTTGCCCGCCAGACAAGAACACAATTCCTGGTACAGCTGGTGGAACAGTTCTGCGTAGCGCGGTCACTGTGAATTCAGCAATCACCTCAGGTGTTACCTTTAAGAATCAAACCCTTTGAAGATTAATCAATAATTGAAGACAAGTATGACAAACTGAATTATGTTAAGCGGTAATGTTGGTATTTTGATCATACCTTTGGGCTATCAGAACCTGGAGTTACCATGTTAGGCTTGAGGAGTGTACCTTCGAGAAGAACATGGTGATCATTCAATGCCTTGTAAACAGCAGCAAGCACAGTCTCAGTTACAGCAGCACATTTCTTAATGTCATGAGATCCATCAGTCAAAATCTCAGGCTCCACAATAGGCACCAGACCATTCTCCTGACAAATAATAGCGTAACGAGCCAACCCTTGTGCATTCTGCTGGATTGACAATTCAGATGGCTCTGTTGGGCCAATCTTGAGGACAGCACGCCACTTCGCGAATCGCGCACCGGCCTTGTAGTATTGCTGGCAGCGTGCCCCGAGTGAATCAAAACCTTGGGTTGTAGTTTCACCGTTAGTCCCGGCTAATTCAACTACACCCTTGTCAACTTTGATTCCAGGAATGACATTGTTTTCATGGAGGACCTCAACAAATGGTTTCCCATCAGAGGTTTTTTGGTAGAGGGTTTCTTCAAAAAGGATGACACCAGAGAGGTAAGGTAGGGCTTTGCCGGATGTGAATAGGAGTTCACGCAGGGCTTGGCGGTTGGACTCGATATTCTCAACATTTATGCTTGATAAACGCTTGCCAATGGTGCCTGTGCTCTCATCTGCAGCCAAAATGCCCTTCCCTGGTGTGGCAATGTACTTGGCAGTCTTGATCAGCTCATCTGGAGTAAACCATGGAAAAAACCAACCACCTTAGAAGCTATATAACGCTTGAGTAGATAACCTATACATTAGCATTTGAAGCTTCAATAAATGTGTACGCATGCATTTAGAGTAGGAAATCTGTCAAACCATACACTATGACTTATTGCCCCATATTCACAAAACTAGATGATTTTGTGTTGCAAGAGGTGAATTTTCAATCATTTGTATATGAAAGTCTACAACAAAGGCAATTAAATTAAACTGGATATTCGCCAATGAACTAGTAGCTCAACCACATCCATATCCCACATTCCTGAAGTGAATCCGCGTTTAAGCCTCTCTTCTGTAACCAACAAAAGAACATGGATATGCATATATCCATAGCTGCAAAGGAGAAGGAAACTCTCTGCTGTAGTGCCTCCAGCTTTCAGTGGTGATGAATTCGTAGTCAAAATGTTGCCTTGAAGTGAGCTTGAGTGCTCGACATAAGCTTCACGGAGTTCAAAAGGTAGGCCATAGAAAAGAGAGGGTAATAAGCTTCACGGAGTTCAAAAGGTAGGCCTTAGAAAAGAGAGGGAGAGGGAGAGGGAGAGGGAGAGAGGTGTACTACCTGCATACTTTCCAACAAAGGCCGACATGCTGAAGCTTTTTCAAGGATGGATATTGGATAAAGAATGACGAATAGAGAAAAATGCAAAAACAAGCTTTTACAAGCACCTCTCCATATAGATCATCTTCAATAGAATATAAATCCACCCCACAATTCTCAACGCGTGTCAAAAGATTGGCCCAACACAGGTTATCATCCTTGGATAAAGCAATGGGTGATCATTGTCTCTGCCAAGTGGCATTTCTTATTATTATATCTTAGCTTGGGCACCATAAATTAAGTATCGTGTGGAAAAGCTCCTCCCTCACCTGCAGCTTGCTCCCTCCAAAATTTGAAGAGGTAGATGCTAACATCTTTGCCTCAACGAATAATTTTTAACCGTTAATGTCAATGTCCCTTCTAATTCATTTCAACTTCATTTTTTTATAGATGCCCCACTATAATAGAGGGGAAGAAACAGAAGGAAAAATGCAGCTAGAGAGAGAATCTGCAAACCACAATAACAACAAAGAATCGAGATAGGATATTCAAACCCTAGCTGAACCAAAATAACGGTTCACCATAAAATTTTATCACCATGTATGAAATAAAATATCTGGGTTCACAGATACATATATTAATTGGGAGGCTGTCACCATCAAGTTCCAAGTAGGTGCCTCTAATCACCAATCACTTTCCTCTGAGCGATGCAAACTGAGTAACGTTTTGGTTGTGGATTTATTGCACTTCTTAACGTTTTGGTTGTGGATTTATTGCACTGCTTCTTTTTTTTCCTTGGAGAAACCCTCTGCACATAGAACTAAGGTGACAGAGAATAAAACACCTCCTCTGTGACTCAGTTTTTTTTTTTTTTTTTTTTTTAAAAAAAAATAAAAAAATGGAAGGAAGAAACTAGAGGTTTGATTTGAGTCAAAATTTGTTCAAAACTGAAAGCGCACAACTCAGCACATAAAGAGTCCGGCAGGTTCGGCTGCTCGCTCTCTGCCGATTACTCAGCGCAGCCCTTAGTATCTCTATTGTGTATGGGCCACCACTAGTTCGTTGTCATCGTCGTCTGTGCCAAAATATCTATCTCCAAACTCACCCATGCCAGGTATGACACGGAAATCTTCGTTCAAGCCAGTTTCAATCTCAGACGTCACAATCTTTATTCTTGGGAATCTTTTGCAGACCACATGCACTCCCTGGGGTGCCTGGTGGAAATAAACATCATATTTGTAAGCAGAGAACTGAAAAGTACAAAATTAATGTCTACTGATGAATCACGTAAAGATGAAACCAAAAATTCGATCTCGCTTACAGATATGAGATTAAGAAAAATGATATTGGATTCTGGCACACCCTTGCTAATAAGCAAAGAAATGGCCTGAACAGCTGAATTGCCTGAACAGAAGGTAGAAAGTCATGTTAGTACCAATAAGCAGTGCAAGTCATATATTCAGTCAGGTAATTTGCTATAATATTCAGATTCAAACTTGAATTGAATATAGAAGCTACTATCTTTTATGCTGCATGCCAGTAGAGAATGATGGGGGGACAAGTTGTAGCCAAGTTCAAGGGAGTAAGTGCTTCTCCATCAAGTTACAATAAATAAAAAAAACCGCAAGATTTTGTGTGTCCTTCAATGCAGCAAATTTTTTATTATTACTGATGTATTCCAAAACAAAAATCTATAGAGGAAACAATCCGACCTGTCCCTAGAATGGGATCCAATAGCAACACATGTCTATCCGAGATATCTTGAGGTAACTTTTCATAGATAAGCTGCCAAATCATTGAAGCGTTAAGAATAGTCAGAACTCACAGATTGTATGACACACACAGATATCAACTCAAGACACGCTTGAAAACAAAGAGAAGAGCCTTCACAAACCTGCTGACCATTGTCACCTTCCCTATGAATAAGAATCTTCCCAATCTTGATGCCTTTACAACATGCTCGTAGAGCATTCTCCATACTCTCGCCACTGGTGTCAATATAAGAGAGATAAGTGGTTGTTTTTCATGCCACTGGGAAAGATGCAGGAGAAGTTCATAAAAAAGTGAAAAATAAGAAATGATTGTTATAATGGCTACAGATTCCAATTCCGCTCCTAATTCTCTTTCTCTAACCAAGAAACTAGAACAATCAATCAATCATGACGCTACCATTCAAGTGATCACAACATTGAGCTTTAGAAATTAACACCACCTAGCTTATTGTTGGTTTCATAGTACTCTTGCATAATATTATCAGGAGAGGAACTTCACTATAACTGCAGTTGGTATCAATCATACAGAAAGAAAGATATATGTTATACAGCTGACTTATTGCCATTGCCCATGGTATTCGATCTCATGTGCAGCTTGCAATAGAAGATGCAGGGGAATAAAACATGCAAGTAAATCAAAATGCTAAACAGACAATGGAACATATCAATCCATTGCTTCAAGAATTGAGATCGTATGAGAACCTCCTAATAATGGAGACACCACATAACCGCTTACAAAAATCCACACCAGTGTAAACAGACCCTGCATCACACAGGAAAAAAATGTAGTGAAAACCACGATCCAAGCAGTTTAATTTACAAAATTAAAATACAAGCTCAAACAAGAGAAATATGGACCCATCACTTAAAAGTATGAATTGAGTAGAAATAAGCCATATGCCTAATCTTGCAGCTATAAACGTACCATCACAAGTAAGATATGTTCTGTTACCAGGGTGCCAACATGCACATCATCCATGTTATAGCTATCTAGTAAAGAGAAAGCATAAACCTTTTTATTTGTATCAAAAAACATCAAATATTTCTCCAAGATTTCATCTCTCATTGACAAAATAAATACCAGGTAAGAGTGAACTAGAAATCAAGAACTGGATAGCCTAAAGATTCTCAAAACATTGAGAAACATCAGCTTACCAGTGGGAGTGGTCACCTGCTTTTCTGTAAATGGTAGATGTCCCAGACCATGTTCAACAACCTGGTAAATGAAAGAGATTGGACAAGCGAACAAACTGAATAAAAGAAAAGGCCACTATATCCCACTCTCAAGAAATAAACATACTAAACAAACTAATTAAGAAAACATAAACCCACCAAACGAATCAATCTGTCAGCATAAAAAACAAAGTCATGTTTTGTTGTCTGGGAATCACGTATTAGGGTATGCATACCACGTATCTGCATGAGACAAGTAATGATTGGAGGATGAGAATAAGCAAAATACAGTACAGTACACAGAGCCAGAAAAGCTGGTAATATGTTCTTCTTAATCAAGATTAATTAGATCTCCATTAGAATTCATATCCCTTTGCCAACTTAGATTAGAGTGGAAGAAGCCCCACCTGAAAAGTTGATTGAATGACATATAAGTTGGGATATATTTTACACATGTCATGTTGGCCAAGCTTCGTACAAATATGTTGCACAATCAAATCAATGGCTACATGATTATCTCCCCCGCGAGGAATGATGATGTCAGCATACTTCTTTGTTGGGAGTATGAAGTCATCAAAAGCAGGCTTCACAAATTTTGAGTACTGCATCAAAATAATTCTATTACTTACTACCAGAGGAAGGTAATACACCATGATAGCAATTTAGATGAGATGAAACCTCGCCTTGCTTGCATAAAAGGCTTTCTATTGGTTTACTTTAAGATTCTCTTCATCTCTAAATAAGTATCATAATTCATCAAGTTAAAAATAAAAAGATAACATAAGAAATCACGTGTTGTTGCTAACCATCCAAAGTTAAATAGTAAATAAAAAGGAAACTGGATTTTTCCTTTAAAGATGGATGGAGATAACAAAGGCAGGGTGAGGTTACACATAAACTCATTTTTTAGCATAATAAAAGTATAAAGGAAGAATGACGGTGATTTTGGGATAGCAAGGGTAGAAATTAAGAAAAACTCAATGGAAAAAAGAAAAGGGAGTGGTAGGAGTGCACTTCGTATCTCTCTTCTCCAAGCCTCACATGTTCTAAGTTGAATAAATTGGCTGGGGAACAGGCTGTAGATCTAAGAAGTTCTTCATTTTTTTCCTTTCTTTTTTCTCACCATATTTAACAACCAAACAACCAAAAAGAAGAAAAAATTTATATTTCCTGGATTTTAGTTTCAATAAAACTGTAAGAGAACAATGCAAGAAACGAAAGAACTATTCCACTTTTAGGCTCCCATTAGTTCAAGATTCAAACCTACGAAATAAAAGGTCTCTAACCTGATCAAGTACTGTGCCAATATCTCTACCCTTCTCAACAGTATCACGCCTTATTCTCCTTGCCAGACGTACATCAGCATCTGCACTGAAAATTGAACAATGTCAAGCAATGGTGCTAGCAACATATAAGATACATTTGTGTAATATATTCAATCATTTTATAAGGAACATCAGAACCTATTGGTTACAAAACAAAACAGAAAGACAAATGGCAAGAAACAATATAAAATTGTTACGGTTTGGAGAAAAACAGGTAGGTGTAAACATATTGTTAAAGGAAAAAACCAATTGCTACTTGAGACAACCTGAGAAAGATAGGTTGCCATTAAAAAAACTCCAATAATAAGGCCAGTAAGGTAAGGATTATGACATTTCTCAGAAGGTTACAACTAAAATATAACGTGCCCTATAGGTTATATGCATTTTATGAACCCACATCTTCACACAATGTCCCTGTATAGATTATACACAGTGATGCAAAAGTTAACTGATAGCTGGAAAACTAAATAACCTGTATCAACAAATAGCTTCATGTTCATCAACTCTCGAACGCGAGGATCATGGAAAATTAGAATGCCTTCCAAGATTATAACATCTGAAGGATTGACCTGTAAAATAGTTGTAGTAATAAGAATTCAGAATGTGATGCACATGGAAGAATCAGACATGGGATTTACATTCTATCAGTCTAACTACAATATCAGAGATGAGTTCAAATAACAATGTTGTGCAAAGACATCATGGAAGAAGTATTCAAATGCACCATGTAGAGAAATTTCAGTATGGCAAAACACTGGTAAGTGTAATATAGCATGTACAGCTGAAACATAAAAGGAGACATTTGTCCACCAATGATTAATATGAAGGTGCCCATCATAATTGCACATGTACACCCAGGTCTCACTGACAAAGACTACAATCAATACAGTGGAAAAGAGAAACTGCTAACTACTGAAGCTTAAGTTATTTCTTTTTTTCCTTTTTTTTTTCCCGTTATATTAATAGTTCCCTAAATTCAAAAAAGAACTCAATTAAGAGAAAGAAAAGGAAGGAATCCAATTATGCAATGTAGTATAGTATAATCATAATAGTAGTATTGTTCCCTTTAGTTTTTTTACCTTTTTGTAGCTCTAACATTTAGAATTTTTTATGCCCGTAACATTCCATGTTGGACAATATAAGCAACAGAACACAAAATCGAACACAAGGCAAAACCCAAAATCTAGCTATAAGCAATTTCATGGTTCACCAGCGATCTCCTTCAACATTAAGAATTTTACAAAGAAAATGGCAAGTGAACATAAAGCTAAACAATACATTTTCCACTATCCAATTAAGGTCCCATCAAGCAATGTCCAAGACTCTCAGAAGGGATGATTTGGGATAGTCCTACCTTCAACATACTTGCATGAAATGGCTGCTCTCACAACTCCTTTGGCAACCTTATGGTTACAATCTAACAACTTTACCCTCACTAGATAATGCCCCCCAGAAACTATATATATCCATATAGAAAACAAAGCTTTCCAGTAAATACTATATAAAAATCTTAAAAAATTCTGAAGAACACTTGTTATGATAGTACAGAACCAAAGTGTCTCTGTAACCAGGATCAAATTGCAAGATATCCCCAATGGGATTTGGTATAAATCAAGGAGAGTTATCTTTTACAAGACAAGGGGACAATAGGAAAAACTGTACCCTTCTTGCTGGAAAAACATTGTTTTTGTAACTCTTGAAGTCATATTTTGGAATATCTACTGCTTGCCCATGTCTCAACTTCTCCATAGCACATAATAGTTGCTCAGTGTCAAATGCATCTGACAATAAGAGAAATATTATGCTAAAAAACAGGGTGAAATAGCATCCACCACACAAAAAAAATTTCTCCCCGCCATTTCAATAAACTTGGCAAGAATTATGCCCCTAAATGCCTCCACTAGAGATGTACATTACAGAATGTTCCTGTTTGGAAAATGAAATGAGAAAGAAGGAAGCTCAGAGCATGACAAAATAGCAAAGCATTTTCTGGCTTTAGCGGGTATAGGTTTTTTCTCACCAAGAATCAAGCAGAAGAGCATGCCTATTTTGGATAATGACAGTGTAAGAGGAAATACACACCAATCATTGTATCCAAGATCCCTCAAATAGCAAAATGTATCTTAGAGAAGTCTACTCACCAGGATGGTCAAAGTTATACTCATGAACTCTTGTAAGTTCCTCTTCAGTCAGATCATGATAAAAAGAATCCTGCCATGTCATCCATGAATGAGATTTATTTTTATATTCAATCAATCCTGATAGTAGCATCAAACCTTTATGACCAAGAACTCAAATTTTGATATTGTGTTTCCTTAACTTCCAAAACTAATTTGGAATCGGGAAGTAATTACCTGGTTAACAAGCACCACACGTTGATCATGAAGCTGTTGAATAATCATATCACAAACTGTAGTCTTCCCAGAAGCCGCTCCACCAGCAACTCCTGTACCACAATTAGTAAAAATGGCACATTTCATAAAAAATATATCAAAAAAGTGAAAAGGGAATACATGGTCCCATGAAAAAATTAGAAGAAACCAATGCATCAGCAGCAATTATAGATGTAGAAATATTTCATTTTTTCTTCAACATCAGATCCCTCCTGCCCGCCTAATCCTGCTGTTTTAATTTGCTTCAACAAATCTACATCGAAACCAATGTCACCCATTTCTTGATTGACTAGGAGATGTTTAAGAGCAAAATTCAGTATGAGATTACTCTACATCCCTGTTATCCAACTCCCTATTAGATGATTCCAATTGCATTACCCACAAAAAGATTCATTTTTTCACACTTCAAATGTCTATGCTCTGCACACCAAACTCGTGTATCCTCTGTTGTTCTCATTTTCTGGTTAGAGCAGGCAAATATATGCTGTTCAAAAACATTCAACTGATAGGTAAGAGTAGACTAGTTAGAAGTTTCTAATAGAAGAAGGTAGATAACAAGTGCAATGTTCAGCCAAACCAATATGAAAAAACTCTGATGTGGCATTATCAAAATGTACATAAGAGAATTTGCATGCACCCAGGCATAAAACATGTCTTTTGAGCTGATAATAAATAAATGCAATAATTCATGAGCTTTCTCTAATCTGTTCTCTTCTCACTATCTCCATGGACATACTGAAACATCGTAAGAGTGAGAAATTCAAAAATTCATTTTGATGAAAGGACTTTTCTTGATCGTTGCAAAATGCCGATCATACATCCTGAATTTCACCGACCATTGCCAGTCAGTCAGCACATTACCAATGATTGATCTCACAAAAAAAAGAAGAGAATCACACAACACCTCTCGGTGTAAACCAATCGAAGAATTCACTGAAAACCTATATCAAAACAATACAAGTACAAAATTGACAAAGTGAACGCTCACTAACTCACCAATGACAAAGGGTTGCTTATGCATCTCTTCAGCTGCCAGCGTCGTCGGTTGCCCCACCTGTGTACTTCTCAACTCCAAACCATTCATATGAAACCCAGAAAAATGAACTCCTGATGATGCCTCTATCATATCCTCAACTGATTTAGCACCCATGAAGAAAACCTACAAGAAACAAAAGAGCCCTTTATCCTAAACCACATTTCCCACTTTTTGCACCCACCCCCGCCCCTCTAAAACTCCAACTTTTTACAAAAAGAATAAATCTTGCATCTCCAATAATCAAAGGGCAACCAAATCAACTATTGCATTCTCTAATTCAATAACAATCACTAAGTTCCATAGCCATAGCACTGAAAAAGCAGAAAAATCAATTAATGAAAACATCCCAACAAAAGTATCAGCGTCACAGCAATTTCCATTTCATTGCATATCACAAAAACATCAAGATGACATCAAAGGGTCGCTCTTTTCACCATTTCTAACCCACCCAAAAACAACAATCAGCCAATGAACACACAAAGAAATAAAAAATAAAAACTTTAATTAATTACAAAAACCGGAGATTCTAGATTTGATCAATCAAACAAGAAATAACATCAAAAACCAGAAATAATGCAGATTGTACCTGGTGTACAGCTCCAAAATTCAGAGATCAATGAGAGAGAGATTTATGACTGTAAAATTTTTCGCTTTTTAATTAATTATTTATTTGGGAATATTAACAGATTACCGTTTGAAGAAAGTATTATCAGGGAGGCTGGCTGTGAGTTATTTTTTCCTGTTTAAGCAGAGAGAGAATCAGGGACGGAATGATTGCTTAGGCGCGTGCGTGTGTTATACATTGCCGATATAGACATTCCTGAATTTGGGGTCTTTATAGAGTCTGATTTTGCAACAAAGCCTTTGATCGTAGAAATAATTCCCAACTCCTAAAATATTTATAATTATTGCAATATCTATTTCATTGGTAATGTTATTATCTTGAGTTTTAATATATAGAAAAATATATAAATAAAAATGTTAAAAATACTATTGAAATTATAAATCTCTGAAGTTTTGAGTAAAATGTCATATTATAGAATGGCTTGGATTTAGCATTTGTTTGTTTGATATATTATAAGTCTCTTGATTATAGAGTAGAGATTCAAATTTATTTATCTATTAAAAAAAAAGAATATTATGAATATTAGGTGAAATAGTATTAACCCTAGTGCTTCCCTATCCAGCGTTTCACACAGAAAAGAAAGTCGTTGAGAGGCTGTTTAGGAGTTCATGTTTAGCTGGTAATAGGTTATGTTTTTTAAAATATTTTTTATTTTAAAAGATATTAAAATAATATTTTTATTTTTTAAAATTTATTTTTAATATTAACACATTACAATAATTAAAAAAATAAATAAATATTATTTTAAAATAAAAATAAAATATTTTTAAAACACCAGAAAATAAGATAAATAACACTCCTCCTCCACCCCGCACCACCGCCATCTGTCGTATTGATTCCAGATCTTGAAAAGTGGAAGTGATTGGATCGAGGAGGAGAAGGATCCACCTAAGCATCGAATCAGCTGCGGGGTCCAATGTTTTTTTTAAGTATGATGGGGAGTTTTTTCTTCTTCTTTTTAAAATAGTATAATAAAAAATTAGAGAAATAATATACTTTAAAATTTAATTAAAAATAACATGATTTAACATATTGTAAATAATAGCTATGACTCGAGAATAGAAAATATTATATATAATTTTATTTAAAAAATTACTTATTTACAAATTTAAAAATAAATCAAACTCTCTATTATTATAATTTTCAATAAAAATTGTAATTTTGATAATCATACCATATCTATAATGATGTAAATCTGGATAGCAAAATAACATGACCCAATAATATTTTAAGAACCATTTAAAGAAAAGAGTTTTTTTTTTTTTTTGTAACACCACATAGAATTTTAATTAATCTAGATTTGAGTGGGGTATGATTATGATAATGACAAAATTCTCCCTATCAAGTATTTAACGCAGCTGCATTTAAACCAAGAACCTTGATTATTTGACATAGAACTTGTTATAATTTTATTTAAGGACTAGATAAATATGATTAAATCTGGGGAAAAAAAAGGTTGGTAAAGAAACCTAGAAGCATTTGATATGATATGAAAGTTGAAGTTGTTGTTTTTATTAGTTTTCTAGTTAATTTTAAATTTTAAATTTTAATTTTTTATTTAATTATATTAGAAATATTAGAAATCTTAATGCTAGAAGAATTTTATTAATTATGCAAGTTTTAATTAAAAAAAAGTTATAAAAGATTTTAGATGTAAAATTAATATTATAAAAAAAAACCCATCCAAGAGTTATATATACATATACATACACACACACACACACACACATATATATATATATATATGATTTATTTGCAGTGTCTTTTACCCACGCTATGTACTATATGCTAGTATAACATATATGAATTTAAAATAATATCTTAGATTCATCTATTAAATCAGTATCTAGTTTTATAATGAATTGTTCGGTTAGTTTTCTAGGATAGAAAACATAGAGATATAAAATAAATCTATCATTTAAATAGTTTTTATTTCCCATCAATCCTAAGAATTAATCGAGAAATATGTTGTTCTCATTTGGAGCTTGTTACTCACATTTATCTTTGTATAATTAATTCGTAAACACAGTTAGTCTAAGTGACTTAATTATGATCATGCTTTGAAAACCTTAATTAATTATGCGTTGGCTTTATCTTAGTTTAGTCTCTTGTAGTTCTAGGTACAGTTCAACTATTTTTTTTTTTTTAAAAAAAAAATTAAATTAATTTTTTTAATATTTTTGAATCATTTTAATATACTGATATTAAAAATAAAATTTTTAAAATAAAAAAATATTATTTTAAAAAACAATCCTTAATATACTTTCAAATAAATTTTTAGTCCTCCTTTGGAAATCACAAGCTTTTAACTTTTTCTTTTTGTTTTTTTTACTTTCATAACTTCTTATTCAAAAGCATAATTCCAATCTATTTGATAATATTTATTGTATATCTGTATTGTGATGTAAAATATTTTTTAAAATTTTTGTTATTTAAAAATATATTAAAATATTTTTAAAAATTATTTTTATTTTTGATATTAATATATCAAAATAACCCTGAAAAAACAATAATTTAATATTTTTTAATATAAATATAATTTTAAAAAATATAATAAAATAGGAGCTACAATTCATTGCTTCTTACCTACAATCAAAAGTCACAACTACAATTAAAAGTTATAGCTACGGTTAATTAAAAATCATAATTCCTCCAAACAGACACTAAAATTTTCCAAGCTTCTGCCCGATTTTATGACCAAAAAATAAAATAAAAAACTCGAACATCATGAAAAAGTAATTAAAAAGAGGTTGTCGTGTTCCACTCAATTAATTGGCATTCAAAATCGAATAATTTTCCTTTCCAATGAAACTACACATTTTTCAATTAAAAACATGAGAAATTGAAAACAAAATTTGTCTGAAAAAGGTGACAACTTTCAAATCAAACTAGAAAAGAAAAAAACACATGAGAAACTTCACCTCCACAATTTCCAAGCAATTGCTAGCTAGTGTCGATTGTCTAGTCATATATTCCAATTTTGGGCAATAGGGAAATCCTACGTGCATCTTCCAATTAAAAACAAAATTTATCTAAAACATGTGACAATTTTCAAATCAAACTATAGGAGAAACACACAGGAGACATCTGACCTCCACAATTTCCAAGCAATTGCCAAAGTCGATTGTCTTGTTGTTCTAAACAAGAGCGAACTGCCACCAAAACATTTTCTCTGAAAATACTAAGCGCCATGTAATCAACCAAAAAAAAAAAAAATCAGAAAAAGGGGATAGCTCAAGGTCCATGATGTGCATGGGGGTAATAGCCACTCCAACAACAAGTGTTGGGTGTTGGGTCATGCTAGCTAAGCCACGATTCTGTTTGTCCCCCTTCGGGCACCAACACATATGGTGCAGTATCGCACGTTATTTTGATGGCTGAACATGTTGTCTTTCGAAGTCTGTCCTTGTGGTCAATTTGTTTGCCACAAGTTTTCTTGATTATTTTGTTTCTAACAAAAACTACATTAACATTGGTATCCTTAGCGAAGTAGGTTAATTACGTGATGCTTACGGTAGTTGTCGGACTTGATATGGCATAATTCGATGTATTGATTGATTTGTTGATCAGGATCGATCATGCAACTAATCATGCCTGTAAAATGAATTATCAAATATATCTTTCTTTAGTTTTTTAATTTTCTAGGAGATCTTCAAGAAAAATAAACGATTTTCAGCAAGTAGACGCATTTTTTCTACCATGTTTCGAGTGGCTAGCCAAAGACCACAGGCACTGTACGTGGATGATAAACAGCATGGCATCTGCATTATTCATCTGATAGGGAGAAAAACAGTGCTGTAGCTTGGTAGGACCTCCAAAGCAAAGAAGTTCAGGGAGATGGAGGGACGAAAGGGAAGAGGTAACCTCATGCCTGAAAGGTGGGTAGTTGCGGTGTCCAGTTCTGTCTTCCTTTATGTCCAAATTAAGCTCCTTCATTTGATTTTTGCCTATGGAGAATTCACATTGTTTTGAAGATTTCCCTTTTCTGGTATGATTGAAGATATTGTTGTTTAAACTTATCAATCATTTGATTAGGAATTTAATTTGCGCTAATTATGATTTAGGTACTGAAGGGTGAAAAGTCAATTATTTTTTTTGAGTTGTTGATGCGAAATTCAAGCAACATCAAAATAAAGATTGGCTAAAAGCTCTAGGTGGCCAAATAACAAAATTCAAAATGGATTATTGGTGTTGGGTGAGAGTGATTACAGCAAAAATGGCAATAGAAAAGGAGTTGAAAGCTGAAGGCTAAGGAAGCAGGGAATGTTTTCTTTACATCAGCAAGCAAGCACTGCATTTTCCCAGTAGAAAAATCTTGATGTTAGCTAATCTCATCATGATGACGAGGGGCACCACTGCCTGAGCAGCAACCCATTTTCAAGGAGGCGAGAACTTGAAGGTGGGGCAACAGAGAGTGATTTCCGTTCCTGAAAAGGCCTTGTGTTGCCCTATCAAAGGCTTTGATGGTAGACAAAAGGACATTCTTATATGATGTTTCTGGCCAAATTTTGCCAGTGTTCTTTATCTGGGCTACTTGGCCCTCATTCTAGAGAACAGAACAGAACAGAACTCGAATGAATTGGGCTTATCAACTTTTATTTTTGTGGACCAGTCCGTCGATGATTGTCGAAGGAGTAAATCATGGCTAGATTACAGGACGAGAGAGTACCATAACGAATATTTCCTTGATAACCTAGATTTATCTAGATTTTTTTATATAAAAATCATTAAAATAATATTATTTTGAATATTTTATCTGCTCAGCCAGGTTTATCACCTTGAGTCCGATGACCGAGCCATGGTTAATTTATAGACTATAGCACCCTTGTCCCGAGAATAGTAATGTACACATTAGGTTATAAACCCAGCCATTGACAACATTGAAAGGTAAAGCATGCGTCCATGATGAAGAGACCAAAGTAAAGCCATCATGTCAATTTCTCTTACACAATCCTGATATTTCTTTCATGGAAGAAAACCTTTGTGTCAATATGCCGCCGATTCACAACTTGCATGTGTTCATCAATCTCTTTTCTCTGTTGAAAACAAAAAATCCAAAATGTTAAAATTACAGATTTTCACGTTGGTTTTTAGCGATAAATAATTGCAATTCATCTCTTTTAAAAAAAAAAAAACATAAAGGGTAGTTGTAATAATTAATGATGTTCATTTCTTTCTTTAACGTGATAAATTTGAATCTTGAATCAAAAATAGCTACAAGGATTTAGCATGAACACATTGACTGTATTAACTTGTTTGGTAATGTGATTAAATTTACTTTTAAAATAACATTTTATGTTAAAATATATATATTAATAATTTTTTTGTTTTTTAAAAATTATTTTTAATATTAGTATATTAAAATAATTTAAAAATATTAAAAATATTTTTTTTGGATTCAAGCAAATCCTATCTTTCAAAAAATGCATTTTATAGATTCAGATATAAGGGAGTAAAATCTTAGTTGTTTAAGGTTTTTATAAGAAATGCATATCTTAATTCGAACTCAAAACTTGTTGATCAGATCTTAAATTTTTTTAAAAAAATTAATTTTTTTAAAATATTAAAATATAAAAATAAATAGACATACAAACACGTTATGAATATCATCATGAAAGAAAAAAAAATTAAGGTACAACTTTATCCAAAAATACCATCGACAGAATGGAAAATCAATAAATAACAATCCCATGGAAAGAAAATCCCAACAACTTGTTCTTTATTTTTTCGGTTTCAATGCCTCAAAAGAAAAGGAAATCACTATTAATGGCTTTTGACTATGCACTGCACGCTCTTTTTTACTGCAACAATTTAGGCTCACATCACACTGATCACCATTGCTCCATTATAAAAGAAATCTTCTCCTTGACATACCTTTAACTAACTAGGTTAAGTCCTCACAAAAGCAGTAAAGCAATTCAATTAGCTAGGGCCATATAGCTTCAGAGAGATAAAGGAAGGGGAAGCTTCTCTATGTGTTCACTGATACAAAACTTTGCCTTCCTTCCTTATATGTGTGTGTGTGTATATATATATATATATTGCCTTTGTTTGTATAGTATTGTGATGCGAGATGTTTTTGCTTAAAAATATATTAATATAACTTTTTTAAATTTATGACAATATCAACAAACTTAAATTATTGAAAATTACTAGAATAATATTAAATTAATATTTTTTTCAAGACAAACCAACTTTTGAAAAGCATTAAAAAATAAAAGGAATAGCCTTCCCAAACAGGGTTTTCAACCAAAAAAGAAAAGAAAGGATTTGTGATATTATATGAGTGAGAATGTGATGTGTTACACAAAATAACAGTCTCTCGAACTTTTGAATGATTCATATAAATTCAGATGGAGCTGTTGTAATTTATCTAGAGAATGAAATCATTTGTTCAATCTACTTTTCTCTGATCACTCAGAATTTGTGGCTGAAACTCATGCTAGACACCCAGACTTGATATGAGTTTCTTGATGGGAATATATATTTAGCAAAGCAAAACACATACTATATACTTTTTATGATAACATTTAGATTAGTCACTCAAATCAAGGGAGGGTGATAATGCTACAATACTATTCCCAAACCATGTTCTTTTTTTCCCCCTTAAGTAAAAGAGCATATATATATTGACTTAGTAATTAATTATAGTCAACTATAGTAATTAATCCAGGTACAACCTGGCAATTAATCAGAGGCTTAATTTGATTAAGGTTTCATTTCAAACTATTTTATATAATAAGTTAATCCAATCAAATCTGATAAGATTTAATAGGAATTATTTCAAAATATTTTTCTTTTTAAATTTTATCCCAATATTGTTCTGAATTAATTCCAATAATCCATTAGTTAACTCGGTAACCTAGGATTTAAACAACTACGATCCCAACACAAGTGATCAAAGTAATTTAGATCCCATCAATAGACAACCTTATCATCACCAACTCCAAGAATCAATGAGAACATCAAATGGTCTGGATCCACCACCCACTATCCTGTACAAACACATCGCAAATACTGCTAG
>NW_011499918.1:1035086-1036493 GCF_000495115.2 Populus euphratica
TTTTAGTCCAATGTAATAAATTCTGAGTGGTCAAGTAATTATTTGCCTTTGCTTGAAAAAAGTTCGAATAAAAGATTGCGCAGCATATCATGATGAAAGGAAGAATGTGGGTGATCCCATAGAGTTGAAAATAAACTGGTATTCATCACTTTCTGTTGAAGTGGGTCCAAATTAGCCCTACCTGTGTTTTCGGTAGCCGAAAGAAGCTTTCATTATGGAAACAGACCTCCCCTCATTGTCACCCATTTTCTGGTGTCAGCGATGGAACATTGCAATTAATCATAGCAGGGCCTAAACCATGGATCATTTCTTCTTTCAGTGATGTTCTGTCACAATCTGAAACATTTCTTGTCTCGAAAACAAATGCGTAATTTGATGAACATTTAGGCCAGTGATAGTCTTTTGTATTTCAAAAGTTTTTTTTGGAAAAAACTAATTAATTAATTTCAAATTAATATTTTTTTTGATATTTTTAAATTATTTTGATGCATTAATATTAAAAATAATTTTTTAAAAATAAAAAAATATTATTTTAATTAAAAAATATTTTAAATAGGTTAGTACTAGATTTTAGAAGGTTTGCTTTGTGAAATGCGAAGAATTATGACATGTTCGAGGATGCTGACAAAAACCCTGTCCGTAGCAAATTCTGATGTTTAGGACTATAAATAAAAAGGCAAGGTTTGTAGTGGTAAAAGAAAAAACCACCAAGATTTAATGTATAAATCGTGTACTTTAACAACACAAGAAAATAATAATCACAAAGAAAAAGATAAATTTGGTTGAATTCCTATTTTATTACTATTTTTTAAATATATTTTGTCTTTTTAAAGAGATTTATGATTTTTTAAAGGAGTCAGAAACAGACCTATACTATGGTAGAAAAATCAAAATCCTAGGATAAATAGAAAAGTCAACATAAAATCTGAAATTAAGCTAAAAAATAAAAATAAGAAGGAAAATAATGAAAGTGGCTCAAATGACATCTTCCCAAGTCTAATTGGAGGGTATTTCAAAGCTCAAATGGTTTTAGCCAGCCGACCTCCCTATACAACATGACATATAATTAAAATCATTTTTGATGTTCTATTAAGAATGATAATTCAAAAGAAACAAATAAAATAAAAAGAAAGTTATTGGCAGATTTTTTACATTATTTCCCATTTGTGGATTAATGGATTTGAATTCGGTACGAGTTAGTTTAGAAATCTAAGAGCAAAAATGGGCTTGGGAATTTTACTGCAATATCTACTGTTCATGGGTCTCAGCTTCAAGGAGGTACCAAGCAGCAGATTGGCTGAGGCAGATGTACAAGGGGGCATCAAGAACCTTGCCCAAAGAACCCTCAGAGGAAGAGTTTCGCCTTGCTCTAAGAATTGGCCTCATTCTCTGCAATGTCCTCAATAA
>NW_011501048.1:0-6454 GCF_000495115.2 Populus euphratica
ACTTTGTATATTCATTTGAGACAAGTTCCAATATTTTTATAAATGAAATATTTCTCATGTCTATTTATGGTATATTATAATATTTCTCCAACTTAAGTATTTCTCGTGATCATTTACATCACATTACAACATTTTTCCCTATTCAATTATTTTTCATGTCCTTTTATGGCACATTATAATATTTTTCTCCACTCAATTATTTTCCATACCCATTTAGCTCATTTACATAATAATTATGATTTATCTATATATTTCTAGATTTATCCATTTGTCCATAAGTTTGGTTAATGCTTTAACCAACTTATTGAATTCATTTGATATATTGACATATTCATACTCATACTCTTTCTTATTCATAATTAATAATTCTTTTAGAAATCCATAACTAGTACTTCAAGCCTACTAGCTCTCACTCTTGTAGCTGGATTAACATTTAAAATATTAGACCTGTCGTTACAGCTGATTTAAACTTTTACACATTAAATTTTATCATTGCAGTCAGGTTTTATTTTTTCAAATTCAATTTTCATTGTCAATCAATTTAATTTTCACATATTATTTTCCTACTCTATATGCATATCTTGTATATTGTTTATTTTCTTGCCAATAACAATATTTACACCACATTTGATTTTAACACTAATCTTTATTCTTGTGGTCGGTTTAAATACTTTCTAAATCATAGTCCTCACTCATCTAGTTAGCGTCATATACACTTAATCAATATACCTCTACTCATGTGGCCGACTTAAAATACACCCGATCAGTAGCTCTCACTCATATGATCGACTCATAAATAATTATTGTTGTAGCAATCAATTTTGATTATGTACTAGATATCCCCATTGTAGTCAATTATAATTATCTATTAATTAACATCATTGTGATTATTACAATTATCTCTAAATACAGTCATTATGGTTTCTTACAAATCACATGTAAAATATTATCATATTTGTGGTCAATTACAAAACACATATAACTTTCTAAGTACATGCATTATAATTAAATATTGATGGAAAATCTAAAAAAACACCAAAACATTATAAATAATTAAAAAAGACTAAGGAAGAGCAATCTCTTATGTTGAGCCCTCAAAAAGTCAAATCCCACTTTGGATACTTTTCCTAGAATTTCCAAATAAAAACAATTAATATTTGTTTAACATGTACATTTAACCACTTGTCTAATATTCAATTCTACACAACACATAATTTCATACATTCCAATCATAATTAAGACAAAAAAAATCATATTATTCATCAAATTCTAAAATTTTAACATTTTAATATGTATAGACTCTAAAACAATTAAACACTTAATAATCCTTATTAAAACATTCAATCCCAATCTTAAGCATTCCTATAAATTCCTAAACATCCATTATACTCTTGATTTTTATTTTTGTTCCATCTATACTCTAAGTATTAAATATTTCAACTTCCTTCCTACACTTTTCAATATTAGCTTAACATACATCTACCATGAAATTCAGACATACTAACAAAATCTTCCTCGACTATAATTTATCATATCTACACTTTTAATGAATATATAATATTAAAAAGTTTAACCCAATTTTAATACATACCTACCTGGCTAATTTATACAATTTAATTCATCTATCAACTTCCATTTGTGCCAATCATATTTTTAACCAATAATTTTTACTTTAATTTATCTAATTTATATAATAAAATCTTTAACAACTAAATAACACAAAGATATTCACACCAAAGCTTTTTAAGTTTATATCACAGTATACAAACATCCATTTTAAAATAAATTTCTTAAAACCTACAAATTAATCATTTAGTCAATTCAGCTCATATTTATAATTTGTCATAACAATTCATTTTAAAGAGTTTTTATTCAAGAAAATATAAATGCAACATCCAAGTATAATTAGCCAATTCACATAAAACCTAAAAAAAAATTTATCTCAATTATTTCAATATAGCATAACTCATAATTCTATTTGGTAATCATTTACTCACCTAAGTTTTCAAAAATTTATACTTACTCTTTCTAGCACATAACATAACATTTATTTAAATCCAAATTCTACTTTAATTTTTATTTTTCATGCTTTTATATTAATCCACAAATACATCAATGTATTTCAAACTTTTCAACTTTTACAACTAACCATTTAATCTATATAAAATAACATTAATAATTTTTAAACTTTCTTAGCATCTAACCAAATATCATATCATAACAAGTATTCTCACACATATATGCGCACACACAATCCAATTTAATATTCACATAAAACTATGACTTATTTTTCTTTTTCCTATATGACCATCAATGTACCAATTATAAATCCAATTGTTCTTGTCTTGCTTTTATGTTTCAATTTACCTATTTTCTTGTTTCCTACATCTTTATAAACTTTTCATTTTCTATGGCTTTGAGTCTTATTCAACAACTTTCATATATCCATCATATCATATATATCAAGTTAAAATTTTATTTTCATAAACTAATCTTAAAACATTTCTATAATATATTCACATTCACATTACAACACACACAATTCCCTTATATTTACTCATATCTTTTTCCAAAATATTTTATGTCATACTAATAAGTGCCCAAATTAATAAGGCCATTAAATTTAATAATTCTAAGCCTTTCATTGACTTAACAATATTTTTCCATTACCACAATATTCAAACCTCTAGTCCATTTCCTTCCATGCACATATTTATAACATAAAAATATGACTAAACAACTTTTTTTTCCAAAAAATATCTCTCACATCATTTTCATATCCTTTAGTTTAAAAGTCCTATTTAATCCATGAAGTTAAAACTTTTACCTAAGCTTTTAAACATCTATGTTTACTAAAACATACAAACTTCCCATATATAACCTTCTCAAAAATACAATTTCTCATGCAATTATATCAATTAAATCAATAATTTAATACAATTCAAATCAACTATCCATTTCTTAAAACTTCCTTGTATAGCCAACCCCAGGGGTTCTTTTTTCTTCTAATAGTTTAACTCAATTCTTCCATATGTTTTCCTCTAATAGCAATCACCACATACCAATTTAATAATATTACAAACAATTAAACACCCTCAAGCATCCATCATCATCGACCCTAACTTACAGTCATTTGTAGATTTTTCTTTAATTTTAATTAACTTCTACTCTATCTAGCATTCACTGCATGTCAAATTAATAATTTTACAACTAAACAAACTTTTCCCTAAAATTTTGTTCAAGGGACCTAATTTACAAAAAAGTTAGGGATTTCACTTTATAGATGTCTAACACTCAAATCAACAAAGAAATAATAGATGAAGAACACATCACCAATCAAGTTTGATACCCAAAAGTGTCATCCTCTAGATGCTTTGGCTTTCAACACCTCTTTCTTCTCCACAATTCCTTTATTTTTTTTTAACTTTCAACTTTTTCTCTCTCAAACCCCTTTTAAAATTCTAATTTGGGTTTCCTCTTTTATGATCTACCCATACACACTCAAAATACAATAATTAAAGACATAGTCACTCAAAGTTTTAAGAACAAAATGAAAAGCATGCCATTTTTCGCCAAAAAAAATTGACCAATTGCTTTTAAAAAAGGAGTGGTTATTTATTCTATATTATTTTTCTGCTATTAAAAAAAATATCACTACTTGATAATTTGTTTTATCTTCTATAAGTTTTCCCCTATCATTGGTATTTTTCATGTACAGATTATTCTTAAATTTATTTAAGACTTTTACACCAATTTATCAAGACTTTTCATTTCTAATCACAATGATTCTCTCACAATTTTCACCTGTTTTGATTGAAAATTTATATAATTGTACATGGGGCTTGTACTATCAATCAACGTTATTCGTGTGTAAAATCATACATTGTTTAATTAGAGTTTCATTATATTATTATTATTGTTATTATCTTCGTCGTCATCTAACTATTTTCACTCTAATTTATAAAAATATTCTTTTAAACAATTATTTTATCTAATTGTGGAATTTACATGATTCATTACTAGGTTGACATTTAGTGTACCAATTTATTACTTCATTTCAATTGATATTTAAATTAATTTTAAGGAAATTTTCCTCTCAAATCACAACAATTTTTCCTCTTAATTTATTATTTTTGATTGATAATTTTCCTATTTAACATTAGTTCAAAAATAGGTGGGGTTTATTTTCTCAAAATATTTATATCACTTGTTTTTTGGCATAAATTTCACAACAAACAAACACACTTTAACACATATATCTATGCATAAAAATTTTGACACTAAAGCCAAACAATTACATCTAAGGTAAACTAAAATCAAACTCAATTCTCCCAATTATATCACCGTGTATTGATTCCATTATTATTCCATCTTATAAATTTAAATCTCGTTGGCTTCATGCCCTACGATTTATTATGGTATAAACCTAATAGCTCAAATATTTCATCACAATTTATATAAAAACCAATAACATGTTAAACATTATCTAAGATAAACATTAAAATATGTTAGGGGTTCGAAAACAACCTTTATAAAATGCTAGAGCTAAGTAGAAACTACTAAAAAAGAGGATTAAAACAATGATAATACATGGGTTGCACAAACAAGGTATGTGATCGAGATTATAACATGTGAATCCATGCTCCAATGAAGGGAGGAGAGATGCGGACTACTTGATATGATGTGCCCCCCTTTCTCTCTGCTTTTACATGATGATGAAGATCATTGCCATTCCAGAAGGAAGATTAGGCTAAGAAAGTTCTGGTTCTTGTTTTTTGTTTTTTGATTTCTTGCACCTTCTCGTCTTCTTCTTTTCTTTCTTTCTTTCCTTGATTGCACAAACTAATGATGGTGTTGTAATAGTTTGGCTAGAATTGTTGGACGAAAAAGAATGGGTTTGTTAGTGGTGTAATGATTAGTACTTAAAAGTGCATTTTTATCATGGTTTTATATCATCATTTTGCACTTGAAATATCAATAACTCCTTAACTAAAATATATTTTATAATAATGTATCTAATAATATAAGATACCTATAATTTATGGTAAATATCTATTTTTAATGCAGGCCTATCACATAAATGAAAGGATTGATTGATGACTTGAAGAACTTAAATTGCAAGGATAAAGAGATGGCCAAACTTAGAAAAGAGATGTCGGTGCAATCCAAACCGGAACACTGTTCGGTAATTGGGTCATATCTGGAGCTACAGATCTCAGATTTAGGTCCAATTTATATGGATGGAAAGGTAAGACATAGGCCTACAACTTTCATATGGAGCCCAAGATCTAAAAAGGCCATTATCAAGTCCAAATTGTAGCAACAACAAAGAAGCCCGAATCTGTCTTCCAGCCCGAGCACTGTTCGGTATTTTGGCCATATCTAGAGTTCTAGAAGTCCAAATGAGCTGAAGTTTTTACACAAGAAAGCTGAGACAATTGCCTACAACTTTCATGTTTACAACTGGCTCCAATTTTGACGTTATCAATGACGTTTTGGGCAGACAAGAGAAGATAAGGATTGTCACCAAGTCAAAAGTTGGTCACCCACTTATCAATTAGTCATCAAATCAATAGTTCCCATTTTTGGCCTATAAAAGGAGGCATTTGCCATGCATTTAGGCATCTTGATTTCCAGATCAAGATCATGCTCTTCCTTTCTCTCTTTGTATTTTTTATGCTTTGTTTTCATTAATATTAAGTTTATGCCTTTCATTTCCTTTCCTTTACTTAGTTAACTTTTATGTTCTTATTTTGTTTATCTATTTTGCTTTCTTTCATTATGTCTAGCTAAGTTAATTATGTCAAGGTGAAAAGGTTACACTAATGGTGTAAGAATAAGTATAATGTAAACTTAATATGGACTTTAATGTTTGATACTAACATGTTTTATATTTGCTATCTTGTTCACTCTTTAATACTTTGCTTGTTAAATGACTAATCTTGATTTATGTTACATAACACTTGGTACAACAAATGTTTGGCACTTTCATAGCCCATAATGTATGGTATAACCGACACCTGAGCTATGAAAGGAACTTGATTTGTTGTTAACATAAGTTATAATCATGAATGCTTGACGAGATTTACAAGTATTAGCATTAATTGAATAAGATGACTAATGTAATCATGTTAACAATATATAATCTGATTGGAACCTCCTTTGTGTGTGGTTTCCAATTCAATAATAAGAGTTTATACTATACTTGTTTGATATACCATTAGTGGAACCTCTAACCTTGACATTTGTTATTATTATTGTTTAATCCTTACATTAATTTTCCATCTCCAAGTTCTCATCATCTTCTTCTTCTTCTCTTTCTTTATTATTATTATTATTATTACTACTACTACTACTACTACTACTACTACTACTACTACTACTACTACTACTACTACTACTACTACTACTACTACTACTACTACTACTACTACTACTACTACTACTACTACTA
>NW_011501048.1:10715-63172 GCF_000495115.2 Populus euphratica
TATTATTATTAGTATTATTATTGCTTCTATTATTATTGTTGTTGTTTATAATTATTGTTTATAATTGTTGTCTATAATTTGTACAATTAACCTCCCTGTGGTTCGACCCCGGTCTTGCCGGGTTATTTATTATTTCGACACTCCTGCACTTGGGAGAAGACATCAACCTCTTAGTCGTGTCATGTAACTATGGCTATAAGGCCCTGATTTTTAATGATTGAAAAATTGTTCAATAATATGTTATCTGCCCCAACAAATAACTAGTTATTTATTTAAAGCAGATTTGGAGCCAATCTTGAAAAAAAAAAAACCTTGCTGGGAGTGCCTTAGTTTTCTTTTTATTAGCTAGGCAGGACGATCATTTTTTATTGATTTTTTTCATAATAACTAATATCTTTAAATATTTATTAATTTTATAATGCTTTTAAATTATTATAATTTGATTATATTTTTCTCTTAATTAAGTTGTATTTATACGATACATTTATGTAAAAACAAATCTATTATTAACCCTAGAATTAATCTCTAAAATAAAATTAAAAAAACATATAAAATAAAAAAATCAGTGTAAAATATTTATATTTAAATATATCTTTTGTTTTTATTAAAAAAAGATTAGCATTTCATTTTAATATTTAACTAACATTAATAATTCTTTAATTTATCAATTCATATATTTTCTTAATTTATTTTATTAAATATAAATAATATTTTTTTTATTTTCCAATTACAGAAGAATGTATAATTTTTTAAATATATTTATAATGCAAACGCTTCTCTCTCTTATTTTATAAATTAATTTGAAATAAAAATAAAAGGATAGATTTTGTGAAAGATCACGATTAAAGTCAAAGAACGCGGACTCATCGTTAGATTCATTTATTATTATTACAGCAGTCTAGTAACACATCATCTTCCAGATAAATAGTATTAAGAAATCAAAATCTCCCAGCAATCACTGCTGAAAACAGAGAGAGAGAGAGAGAGAGAGCGCTACCATAGCATCTTTGGTCTCGAGTCACCATCAATATCATTAACAACCACCTCTTCTTCAGATCCAAATACAACAAAAAGCCAACTACCCAACTTCTCTTTTCTTGTTTCTGTGAAGTTAGATGATTTATTCATATTGGCTGATACAGAAGAAGGGCATGGATTGCTTGGTCTGTTAATCTAGTTTCTTGTTGCTGCCACCTCGATAGTGAAACCCATGTCTAGAATTTCTCTTCAACTCATGGTTCGTTATTTGTCAGGTAAGTTATTTGACTTTGGTCTTTAATTATTTCTTGGTTTGCCTGCACATTTTTATGATCCTTTTAGCATTTTCCCTTTTGATTATATCTTTGTTTTTATTTATTTCTTTTTTGTTGGGATACTTTGTTTTTTGGCCCTTGCAATATGGGGTTTTGTGGTGATTTCTGTATTGAACAGTCGGGAAATTGCCATGTGGGTGAAGTTCTTCTAGTTTAGCTACTATTTCTGTAAGCGGTCGTTCTAACTGGATAACCATCCTCATGATTGTGAATCTGGGAAGGTCTTCCCTTTATAGTAAATAGGCTGGCTATTGGCAATTGAAATTAGAAGGTAAATAAACCAATGTACGAATTGTAAAATGAGTGTTTTGGACTATATCTACACTTGATTTCAGTCAATTCAGTTAACTCCATCTTTAAAAGTTCTAATCTTGTCTGGATTTTCTCTTTACTTTGCATGAACTCGATACTTTTCTTTAATAAATATAGATTAGATTTTTTGTGACTTATTTTTGGCCGGGTTTATTGGATATCCGTAGGTTGCATTTTGTTAATTGCTGCATTATCATGGAGTTAAAAAGAGGAGAGAAAATGACAATGAGGAACAAATACAGGAAACCAACCACTTTCCATTGCAATGCAGGGAGCAGATGTTCACCATCTGTTGTTGTATGGAGCTTGGTGGGATTTCTGCTGTCCCTTCACTTGTACTCCCTTGTTAGCCATAATGATGGAAAAGTTAGAGATGTCCAATTTCATACCAGTCATCACACTCTTTTCCGTGAACTTGAAGAGGTGGAAGAGGAGAATATCCAAATACCTCCACCGAAAGGAAAAAGGTCCCCACGTGCTGCAAAGCGAAGGCCTAAGAGGCCAACCACACTGATTGATGAATTTCTTGATGAGAATTCCCAACTTAGGCATGTGTTCTTTCCTGATATGAAAACTGCTATAGATCCAATGAATGATTCTGGGAATGACAGTTTCAACTATTATCCTGGAAGAATTTGGTTGGATACTGAGGGAAATCCAATTCAGGCTCATGGAGGGGGAATTCTATATGATGAAAGCTCAAGGACTTATTATTGGTACGGAGAATATAAAGATGGACCAACCTACCATGCTCACAAAAAAGGAGCAGCTCGGGTAAGTTAGCTATTCACACTATCATGTTTTTAAATTTTAGATTGGTTTCTCTAGCAGTACTGATTTCTCTTTGGAACTTTTGCATATGGTTTACATGCCAAGCCAGAATTATTCTTGGTTGTGCTGGGATGCCCCTGGGATTTTTTTTTTTCCATTTAGGAAGCTTGAAATTGAGGAGAAATTTCTTTACCACATGATTTCATTATCAAATGTTATACATGGAATCTGTTGTCATACTGAATTAGTCTCAACTTTGATGGCCATTTCAGGGAGTCCTAGGTTCAATTGGAGCCAATGGTTTTTTTAGGAGTAGTGATATGTTATTAGTTTGATGTACAAGATCAGTATGATTTTTCTGTAAAGATTTTGGCTTTTCGAATCTGGTTCTTATGCTTTTATTTTTCTTTTCTTTTGTGGGTTTTAGAGTTCATGTGCTTGGCAAGGTTTAAACCAACAAAATGATTTTGTTCTCCTATAATCCAAGTTGGAGTGATTGTATAGCTTCAAGAAATTATATGCAGCCTAATAGCCCCTATAAGTCTGAGTGCAATACTGAAGTTAATATTACTATATGGGAATGCATTGTAGTCAGACTGTTATAGAGTGATGGTGGCAGTGCTTGATCATCCAATATGCAGTGATATTAATGAACGTGTTCAATAATGCACGTCCATTTTGAAGCTTGTGTCTGTTTATAATATCCATGTTGATTCAAATGTGAATTATTTGGTCACCATATTTTAAACTATCTTCTTTAAGCTATTCTAACCCTTGAAAGCAAACAGTACTTTTTCATCATTCCTTGCATCCATAATGTTCTGAAACCCACTGATAGAAGATTGTGCCATTTTCTAACTCATAATATGTAGGATGCCTCAGATTATCTGTTCCCACCTTATCTTAACTGAGGTGGAAAATATGTACATTTTGCTTCTTGGACATATTTACTTATGCATTATGTTGATTTCTTGGCTCAGAGTAAGAGTCCTTTAATAATCCTAAACTAAAGCCTGTGAAAATCATTTCAAAGACTATTTTCCAAATCAAGACCACAATCAAAATGTGATAACTGGTGGACATGTACTGTTGAGGCAACCAAACTTCAAATGGGCAATTATAAATATTTTACTGAGATGTTTTTAATGGGATTGAAGTGACATGGATGGATTTAAAATTTCTTGTTATTGAGGTGGGTTGGAAAATGATTGTGCTTCTACAGTGCAAAAGTATCCATATAACTGACCCCAAGTAGTTTAGGATTGAGGCTTTGTTTTTGTCATGGTTTAATTGTCTTCCCCTCCCTCTATCCACAAGAAAGCTTTTTCATATTGTTCAGCTCTCTACATTCTCTACTTATCATTAATATTCTTGAATTGTTAAAAGTTTGTTTTGTTTTTTTTTTCATCATGTAGTACAAGGGTTATCATACAGTACTGTTGTACATTTAAACATTGTTATGAGATGTACACAAGCTGGGAAAGCTAGTCCTATTTATGCTTCTAGTTTAAAAATGTCTTGTAAAATACTTGCAGCGTCTTAATGTCTAATTCTTATGGAAGTGCTTATGCATGAAGTGTTTGCTTTTTTAATTAAAAGATTCCCTTAAATTATCATATGTACAGGAAATTTGATTTAGAAACTTCAAATATTTCTTGTAACAAATAAAACCTGTCATGTTATCCATCTCCTTTTACTTTTATTTATGTTTGTTAGAGAGTTAATATAAAACCATTCTTAGAGCCTCATCCAATAGCTTGAGTTTTTGGGTAGATGGTTTTGTTTAACATAGTATTAAAAGTTTAATGAACACATGGTCATGAGATTGAATCTGATGACTTCATTCTCAAATTAAATTAAAAATTAAGCATAAGATAGTGGTAGGTTTGTCCAAGTTTTAAGCCCAATGGAATTTTATGTAATGGTGTGTTAGAGAGAATATAAAACCATATTTTAAGCCACATCTAATAACTTGAGCTTTTGGGTTAAGATAGGTCTTTGATAATATGTTTTATGTTTCCATTTTCCTATGATGTAACTTATGCTTCAGTGACCGAGCACATGTAACTCACTGGGGTCTTTCCATGCACTTCTGTTCAGGTGGATATCATAGGAGTTGGTTGCTATTCCTCCAAGGACCTCTGGGCATGGAAAAATGAGGGCATCGTACTGGAAGCAGAAGAGGCAAATGAAACCTATGACCTCCATAAATCCAATGTGCTTGAGAGGCCAAAAGTGATTTACAATGAGAAAACAGGGAAGTATGTAATGTGGATGCATATTGATGATGCCAACTACACCAAAGCTGCTGTTGGCATTGCCATTAGCGATTATCCAACTGGTCCATTCAACTACCTTCGCAGCAAACAGCCCCATGGATTTGACAGTAGGGATATGACAATCTTCAAGGATGATGATGGTGTAGCATATATCATATATTCCTCTGAGGACAATAGCGAGCTTCACATTGGACCACTTACGGAAGATTATCTTGATGTTACACATGTTGTGCGAAGAATTTTAATTGGACAGCACAGGGAAGCCCCGGCTCTATTTAAGTATCAGGGGACTTACTACATGATCACTTCTGGTTGCACTGGCTGGGCGCCAAATGAGGCGCTAGCCCATGCAGCAGAGTCAATCATGGGACCATGGGAAACTATGGGAAACCCATGCGTTGGAGGGAACAAAATGTTTCGACAGACTACATTTTTTGCACAAGGTACATATGTATTTCCTTTGACAGGTCTTCCAGGTTCATTTATTTTTATAGCAGATCGTTGGAACCCAGCAGACCTGAGGGACTCGAGGTATGTGTGGTTACCTTTGATAGTTGGAGGGCCTGCGGATCGACCACTGGATTATGATTTCGGGTTCCCAGTCTGGTCAAGGGTATCGATTTACTGGCATAGAAAGTGGAGACTTCCTTCGGGGAGGAGAGGGCTGAAATGACAAGTTTATTGATATCAAGCCTTTAGTGCATCATACGTGATTGTTCTTTTGCGTATTCTTTCACTTGTCTGCCTGTAATTAAAAAGCTTGTGCGTTGATTTAATACATATCTTTGTTTAGGCACTGTTAATATAAGCTTTTAGGAGGAATGGGTGGATGCTTGCCTTTATAAACCATTCATGAGATGCAAATTTTGCTAATAACATTGCAGTTGTACCGATTCTCTCAGCTTCATTGGATTTTTTTAAAAAAAATCTCATTGCAAGTTAAAAGATTTGGTTGAATGATATAATTTAAAAAAAAAAATTAGTAAAATTATATATATTTATCTTATTGCTTTTAAATGTGATATTTACTTAATATTGCTATTATTAAATATGATAAGATATTTGTTGTATTTTAGAATAGTAATATTTAAACATGTCGATTTGTCAAAATGTGTTAAAATGTGGTAATTTAACGTGTGTTATTGTCAATCTTATTATTTTATTGGTTTGTTGGTTGATTTAATAATATGAACTAATTGATAATTTTACAAAAAATTTAATTTTATAGATTTAGATTTTATTTATTTGCTAGAAATTAGCTTTTTTAGTAAAGTTAAGCCTAGGAAGTGAATTATTTTTTGATATTTGGTAGTGTAATGAAAAATAAATTAGCAAATATTTTCCTGGTTATGTAATAGAAAATGAGTTGTAAAAAAATTTATTAATGTTCTATTTTTTTTAATTTTATTAAAATATCGAAGAACAAATTTTATAAATTAAAAAGATGAATGAGAATGAAATTAAAAAAAATATAATTTTATAAATTATCTTAAATAAAATAAATAATAATTAAAATAATAGAGATCAAATTTAAAAAATAAAAAATTAAAAGATGAAGAAATTAAAATAATAATAATAATTATAATTATTTTATAAATTATTTCAAATAAAATAAGTAACAATAAAAAGAATAAGGATAAAATTTGATAGATAAAAAATTTCAATTAAAAAACAATAAGGAAAAAATAAATAACAATTATAAAAATAAGGACCAAGGTTAATATAAAAATTAAATTTTAAGGGATGAAATTGAAAAATAAATATTTAAAATATATATATATATATAGCAATTAAAAGTTTGAGGATCAAATTTGATATAATCATCAAATAATATAACATTTCTAATTTTTTTACAATTTTCAAAAAGTGTTTTCCATCCAAAATAAAAGGAAAACACTTTACTGGAAATCAAGTTAATTTTTTTTAATTGAAAAGTGTTTTTTGTTAATTAATTTTTCTAATGACAAATAAATACAAAACAATTTGAAAAATACCACTTTCCAAAAAACAAACACATTCTCAGTGCTTTCATGTTTAGCACATCAAGAGATAATGTAGCGTTGGCCGCTTCTTCGTCTTTCCAACACTTAATAGGATGAGCCTGAGTTCTTCGTGATTATTAGCTATTTGAACTATTTTTTATAGCTGATTTTTGACAAGAAAATTAAATATATAAGTTTTTTTAATAAAAAATAATAAATACATTAATTAAATAAATTAAGAAAAAATTTGTGCCAATAAATGAAAAAAAAATTGTTAATGCATCTATTAAACTTGACTCATCATGGGTTGAATAATTTATTTTTTGACATTAAGTAAAAACTATAATAATGAATCAAAAACTGATGCTTCCATATAATAATAAAAATGAAGATGTGTAAGATCATAAGCTAAATTTTAATGTAGTAAAAAAATGAGATAATGTTGCAATTGTTATAATGAAATATTATTTTTTTTAGTTTTTACATAATAATTGTTTAATAAACATGTAAAGAAAAAAAAAGTAAAAAAATTATAAAAGAATAAAGATAAAAGCAAAAAAAAATGACTAAAATAGACTAAGTGTAGAATGATAAATATTTCAAGTGTAAGGGATAAAAAATAATTTTTTTCAAAAAAAAATGTAAATAAAAAAAAAAGGGAAAACAAAAAACTATTACACAGGAATGAAGAAATGAAATGGTGATAAATAGACCAAGCGTAAAATAAAAAATATGTGAAGTATATAGAAAAAAAGAAAATAAATCTAAGCAACATTATTTTTCTAAAAAGAATTATAGATTTTCCATCGCTGTAGAAAACATTCATAATCATGTCATTTCTACAATGAAAAAGGATTTCCTTTTACTAATGTATTAGTCTTGGTGCTTGCACTTTGCTGCAGGGACACGTTAATTTTTTGTGCAAAAAATGGTATTCAAATGCTAAAATGAGGTATAAACATGGCATAAAAAAATCTATCATGATAAATATGTAATCTTGATAGCAAGGGTTGAGCTAACTCGAGATATCAGTTAAACATGTGATTTAAATCATGAGATTCAAATAACTCTATTAAAAATAAAAAGGATTATAAAATCTTTTTTTTATATATAAAAAAATAGAGTTAACTTCGCAAGCCCGTGACTTGGATCATTAAACCTAAAACACCTAATTTGGAAAAGAACATGAAGTTTAATTGCTAATTAATAATTAAAAAAATATTGAATGATGAAATTAAAAAAAATTCAATTATACTAAAGGAATATAAAAAATAGCAATTAAAAGAATAAGAATGAAAATTTTAAAAATTAATTTTTTGTTTGATTGAAGGGTTAAATTAAAAAGAAAATTTAATTTAGCAAAAGAACTAAAAAAATCACCAAATAAATGAGGATTAGAAATGACATAAAAAGTAAAAAAAAATATTTTGATAGAAAGGTGAAATTGAAAAGAATAACAACTTTTAAAAAAGAAAAAAAATAGAAATAAAAAAAATAAAAATCAAAATAAAAAATATAATACCATCAATTTGAATTGAAGGATCAAATTGAAAATCAATAAAATTTTCACAAAAAAGCTAAGGAAAAAAATAGAAATCAAAAGAATGATGATCAAATTGAAAAATATAATATTTGATAAATTACGATTGAAATATAAAATTAAAAATAAATAAAACTTTCATAAAAAGATCAGATCTAAAATATAAAATCAAAATAATAAGAGCTGAAGTTGAAATACTAACAACAAAAAGAATTATACTGTACTTTTTAAGGGATGAAAAAAAAAAATTTCTGGGATCTCGTAAATATAAATAGATTCATGTATGTGATGAAGTAAGATTTTTGGTATCTCATTGTATTTTGTTCTATTTTTATTCTCTTTCTTCTTCATTCCTTTAATTTTATATCACATTATACCAAGATGATCAAACCATACAAGGTATAATATTTTTATTCATCTTTCTATTCTATATCATCTATAAATTTAAATTTTATTTTTATTTATAATATCAAAAAATATATGAATATGTTTGGAATATAATTAACATTCTAGGTAGTATTATTAGAAAAATCATGTAGAAAAAGTTATGATTTTATTCTCTTAAAAAAGTAAGATTTTTCTTAGATTTGTATAATTCTTTTCTCTCTTAAAAAAGAGAAATATAGGTTATATCATCTTAGTCTCCCGAAATAGTTTTATTCATAAAAAAATACATTATACAGGTGAAGAAGGAAATGAAGCATCCTTCCAAGATCATACTAAAAGAATGATATTCTTTCATCATCATTTTCTTAAAGGATGAAAAATTTGAATATCTTACAGTCAACGATCCATATGTAAATATAATTTGATGACATTTAGAATTATTTCTTAATTAAAATTATCCTAGAAAATATTGTTAAGAGAGAGATGTTGGAGAAAAATTATTAAATTTCCATGCTTTTAATATGTTTATGCAATAACAATACTTTGTGCATGTTATTACGAAATATTTTAAATTGATATCATGTGTTCTTATTATTCAACAAAATAATGAAATTTTAATAAAACCATAATTATAACAAATTGATTTAGATCTATATTTTAAAGTGAAAGCTACAACATTTGATTATTGTGATTGTTGGTGTGGAAGTGGTCATAATTATGTTTATAAAATAAAACTATGAATATCACGATAATAATAACATTTTAAATTTTACAAAGCAAGAAAAGAATGAGATGGGATGGGAAGGGAAAAGATTAAGAAAATAAGCCTTTTAAAGCACAAAATTTAACCTCTTTAAAGGTGGAATGAAAGGTCATATTTGTTGTACATCTAAATATTTTATTGTCATTTACTAAGCATCACCGGAAGAAAAAAGAAAAAGGTACAAAACTAAAATTTTGATGAATATCATAATTTGTTAGATATAATGCATTCTGATGCTTTTGACATTTTTGAAACTATTGATGGGGGAAATTAATTATTTGATTGACAATGAAAATATCCATTTAGGTTAATATTGTTGTCTATTAACAAAAATTTATCCATAAATTTATCCATACTATTTTCATATGTTAATTTTAATCTTTAGTGTGTCATTAATAACACATATTGATGCATATTATAAGGTTCTTTCAACTACCTAAATACATTTTGATCAGTCGTGGCTTTTGAGTATTAATATAAGAAAATAGATACTTGGTTCTTGATTTTCACATGATTATAAATAAAACTTTGTCATTAATTGCATGAAAACTTATTGGTTTGTTATTTATGTTTGCTAAGTTACAATTTGAATACTTATTGTGTTCTTAGTGTTTGATCTATTTTTGTCAAAAGATTTTATGTCTTTGTGTTTTTTTTTTTTAGTTTTGATATGTTTTTAGTTTAATTGTTTATTTTGCTTTACGTTTGGGTCAAACCATGGTTTTCGGTTTGGTTCAACTAGTGTTTTTGAGTCAATCCGATTGGTTTTGTTTTGGGTCAGGTATTAAGACTTTGTTTGGTTTGTTTCTTTTTTTGTTGAGAAATTTTTGGCCTAAGGCATTATTTGGAAAACACACTCTTACACCTATTTTAATTGTTTTGTTTTGAATAAAAGTTATTTTTTGGCCAAACAGACTCCAAATAAATTCCTATAAATTCAAAAAACATTCAAAGAGCAATTTAAAATAAATTCCTTTCATTTTTTTTCAACAATATTTTTAATATTGGGGCTTTAGACTTATACTATAAGATAGTGTCTTGATATTTTAATATATGCTTTTCATTGAAATCTAAAAAATTTCTAAAAATATTTCTCATTTTATTGGTGTGCATATGGTAAAGTCTCTCAAAAAATAAAAATCATATTTTAGCTTAAAAAATACATAAAAAATACGTGGTATGATTTATCATTATTTTTGTATACATAAAAATTCAGAAAATATGTTTGTATGTATTTTTAGAATTAATAACCAGTTTATTGAATCCTTGAAAACTTGATCAAAATTTAAAAAAACCTAATTTTTTTCTTCTAAGAATTAACAATCAACATTCTAATATAAATATTGGATTCACAAGTAAGCTGATATTTAAAAATCAAAAGTTGACTAAAAAATTCTCAGAATAAATGAACCTTGACAAGGCACCTATATGGATTAATAGTATTTTTCATCATGATATTCACCAATTTTAATTAGAAGTATTTTTCATCATGATATACAAGTTTTGGAAAATTCTTTGGCCTTCCAAGATAGGTAACCTTGTCATGGCATCTACATGAATTTTTTCCTAGAAGAATTTATTTGGATATACAAATCTATAATAAATTTAAAAAACTAGATTTAATTTTTAGCGTAAATCTTTATTTTAAGTCATAGATGAACCATTAGTTAGGAACTCATTAATACTTTTATGCAACATCTAGATTATACAAATGCAACTAATTAGTACTTAAAAATATATTTTTATCAAGGTTTTATATCAGTATTTTGCACTTGAAGTATGAATAATAACAATAATAATACGAAATACTAATACTACTAATAATAGTAATAGTAGTGGTAGTAGTAGTAGTAGTAGTAATAATAATAATAAAGAAGAAGAAGTTGATGAGAACTTTGAGATGGAAGATTAATGTAAGGATTAGACAATGATAACAACAAATGTCAAGGTTAGAGGATCCACTAATAGTATTTCAAATAAGTATAGTATAAACTCTTGTTACTCAAATGAAAACCACATACAAAGGAGGTTTTAATTAGATTATAAATTGTAATATGATTGCATTAGTTATCTTATTCAATTAATGCTAATACTTGTAAATGTTGTCAAACATTTATGATTATAACTTGGTAACATTTGGAAACCAAGATGCCTAATTACAAGGCAAATGCCTCCTTTTATAGGCTAAAATTAGAAATTATTGATTTGATGACTAATTGATGAGTAGGTGGCCAACTCTTGACTTGGTGACAATCTTTATCTTCTCTTGTCTACCCAAAATATCATTAATAACGTCATAATTGGAATCACTTGAAAATGAAAGTTCTAGGAAATTGTCTCAGCTTTCCAAGATAAAAAAATTGAGGTCATTTAGACTTCTAAAACTTCAGATATGGGCCAAACACTAAACAGTGTTTGGGTTGTAGGACATATTCAAAGTTCTTCATTGTTGCTATAATTTGAACTTGAAAATGACCTTGTTAAATCTTGGGCTCTTATGAAAGATATAGGCCTATGTCTTACTTTTCTATCCATATAAAGTAGACTTAAATCCGAGATCTACAGCTTCAAATATGACCTAATTACCGAACAATGTTCTGATTTGGACTGCATCAACATCTCTTTTTTAAATTTGGCCATCTCTTTGTCCTTTCAATTTCAGTTCTTAAACTTATCAAGGAATCCTTTCATTTATGTGATAGGCCTGCATTTAAAATGAACATTGACCATAAATTGAAGATATCTTATATTACTAGATATGCTATTATAAAACATGCTTTAGATAATATGTTATTATAAAACATGCTTTAGTTAAGGAGTTATTAATACTTTAAGTTCAGAATGATAATATAAAACCTTAATAAAAATGCACTTTTAAGTACTAATCAAATGGTTCACTTCATTAGCTTAATTGCAAGAGAAACATTTAGTAGATGAGCTATTACTTGTTTTCACGTCCTCTACCAACCTTCGAGGGTAATGATACCAAGGATATTGGGCTTGTCGAATATAAAGAAAAACATGCTATGATCTGCATTGATAAGAAGAGTGATTTCATAGAAGCATGGATCATAAACAGTTACAATGAAAAACAATGGGACAAAAGATATTCAATAAATATATAGGTTTTAATGAGAAAATAACCTCGTGTAAGTCCTTTGGCCTTTTGCAATATTGACATTATGCTAATAGAAAAATATTTTTCTAACATGATATCTTTTAATTCTAAGTCCAGAAACATTAATATGCTGTAATTAGGGAAGGGTTTACTCCATGAAAGCTTCCCATTTCGATCCACTTTTATTATTGAGGAATAAGCACACTTAGACACAATATTGAAATTGTCATGCCCTCAAGAACAATTAACCCAAACCACTATTTTCTAAGTGGTATAATCCAAATAAGAGATGTGAGTAGTTGCAGGAATTTCAAGTATTAAGTATATAAGTTAGTGAGTAAGAGGCAAGTTAAGGATGTGAAGAATGATGTCATTTGCCATATTATCACTAAATCATTATGAGCATAATAAAGATTGTTAAACGATGATGAGACATAAGTGATTTCTAGAGAAGCTGACCTAATTAGAGTGTTGCATTATCAATAATTTTGTGATTAATGAAGAAGTTGACCTATTCAACACTTTATTTTGGGATTAAATCATCTTTTTAATGAAATATGCATTTTATTATTGGCTATGATATTTTTATCAAATTTCTACATGCAAAATTAAAACTAATCAATCATGGAAGATTAAAAGTGTTTTGACTGAAAAAATAACTCAACATTTGTTAAGATAGAATGACAAGCAATATAGGATGACCAAACAATTTTGAGCTCATAAATAAAATTAAACCATACATCATGGAGCAAATTTTTAGTAGTCCGCATAATAACTTATAGTAGATTCGATAGTTATGGACTCGTGAATTACAGTTCTTTGCAAGTTAAAATTATTATTCTATACGAGGTCAAACTTTATCATTTCTAATTGACCTTGCTCGAAATGAGAAAATATCATCTTTGTTTATTCCTTTCACGATTCTTAAGATATATATATCCTATTTAAACCCAATTTAAGACTAATAGATTTTTTTTTTAAAAAAAAAAACCTAACTTGGATCACACCCTATATTGGGGATAAGTGAGGGATTTTTGGTTAAAAAGATGAAAACAATAATAGAATCAATGCTAAAAGAAAAGATAATAACGAAAACCCAATGATTGAGAAAGGGATAAAAGTTAAAAAGCCCCTAAACTATAGGGCATTCAGGAAAACTTTGAGAAAGATAGTAATAAAGCTAAAAGAAAAAATTCCCTGCACTTGAAGGCAAATCAAGTTTTAATGATGGAATGCCATGAAAAGGTTAAAGGTAAAAAATATCTATCATATCTAGAAGAGGCAAGAGTTCTTAAATGAGGCAAGGCACCATAAATGCCAAAAGTTAATGCTGGGGGCAAGAGTCAAAAAATGATATTGAATTATGAACATGTCTTTTAATATATGTGATAAAGCCTCTAGTATCTTTAAATGATTCTATTGGTTATCATTCAAAGGAAAGGTTGGAGTTGCTTTATGGATTTTGTTAAGAGAATATTGATCTTTTAAGTAAAAATAAAATGTGTGACATGGTTATATGCTATTTGTTTTACAAAGATAGTAAAAGAAAATGAGAAAATGTCGAGGTTAATGATTAGTTGTGAAAAACTTTCATGATATTTATTTTTTAATCAATTTTAAGGAGTGAATGTTATACTAATGGAGTCTTGATAATATAAAGTCATTGGAAGTGATTTTTTTATGTTTTTGATAGATTAATTTGAAGTAATAGTGAAACTAAATAGTTGAAAAAAAAATATGATTACATTTTAAGCCATTAAAATATGGTCTTTCAATGATTGTTATGGTATGAATTTGATATATAGTTATAGCATGTCATGAGTGCTTTAATTTGATAGGTTATTTACCTAATTCAGAATTGTGGTTTAAAAGTAATGATAGTTCAAAGTAGGCTATTAGGTGTAATTTCTTGATTTATAAGAACATAAAATTTTTAAAACTCACTCTCAATTAATTAAAGAGTGCGATTCCACTTAAATGTTTTATGACCATAAAGTTGGTTGTTTCTATTTAATATGTGGCTACAAAGTTTTTGTAAGTTTTAATAATATTTTTAAGAATTTGTATGAATTTAAGAAAAATCATCTAATTATTCAAATTTAGTAGTTAATAACTAATGTTGGTTTTGTAGAGTGAATATTTTTTATAGTATGTTTTTCAATGTTTCAATATACTAAAATTAATTTGTTTTTATTTAGAATTTTATTACATGGAAGGTGTTTTATAAAAAACTTTATTTTTATACAAACTAAATTATTTAATTAATAAATTATTTTCTAAAAATAGTTGTAGTTAATAATTTTCAACACATCCACTTCTTAGAATATTGTTTACTTGAAATAAAAATATTTCTCACTTCTTTTTACTTTATAATGTTATTATTTTTTTACCATAATTGCTATAAGTTCTTCATACTTATTTTTTATATTTAATTATTAAAATAAATAGATATTTTTAAGTAAAACAAGGGGATGTAATAATATGGTTTTAGTGTTGGGTGATTTTTGGAGAGAATTTTAAAGCATTTAAGCTAGTGATATATTTAAACTTTAATTAAACTAGGAATTAGAAACAATCTTAGGTATTGAATTGGATACTAATGAGCAAATAATTTATAATGATTGTTATTTTTAGGTTATTAGAAATGTTTGGTTATCTTTAAGATATTGGATTTGTGTATTAAGTAATTTTTATATATTTATGTATTAAATGAGTTTTTTGTATTAAGATTATTTTTTTATATAAATTAGGTGGATCAAGCATCATAAATAATTCATGAATAATATTAAGTGTTTTGAGAAAGTAAGATTGTGATTTTTAGAATTCAATGTCCGTCTTGGCTTTATTTGTTTAATTGTAATCACATTATATATATATATATATATATATATATTTCAGTCGTATTAAAATCTTTTGCTAAAGAAAAGTCATATTAAAAATTAAAAAACCAATGAAAATATTAGATTGATACAATAAAAAAAATGTTAAGATTAAGATATGAATTGACACAAGTACATGAAAGTTTTGAAAAGTCATTTTGCTTGAACAAAAAATATTAAATCCATGCAACCAAATGAGAAATTTTTTTTTGCAATGTTAGTGTAATCTTGCCGTTCTTCCTTAGGTCACATTCGATATAACATGCTTCTTTTATAATATGCAGGGGAAAAACGATGTAAGAAAAACCAGCAGTATTTTCAAGCTCTGAGAAGAGTGCTCGAGGCTATCAGAATCGGGAATCAGTCAATGACCATATTATCCAACGGTGAAACAACAGAGCTTTGATGAAGTTTAACCTAGAAGGAAGAATTCTTAGATATAGCTTGGTAGCAGTCCTGGAACATAAAAGATGGAAACAATCAGGATAAAAATAATTTATATTCATATTTATATCCCTTTTATGTTCTTTTATATATTTTATAACACTAACCAAACATGATTTTATAAATAAAATTGCATAAACTTTTAATAAAAACACTTCCATCTAAAAAGAAACTGGCATAATATTCTCTGAATTTAAACATTAATTTCACTTTTAACCTATAGTATATTCAAACATGTTGCTTTTTTCAATGTGTCCATCTTCTGAATATAAAATTAATAAAATGATATTTTATCTTAAATTTTAAGATAAAATTCAATTCAAACCTAAAGTATACCTTCAATCTTAATCATCTTTAAACTAATAAACCAATGTTAAATGTTTTCTATATAATTAATTTTAAATTTAAAAGATAAATTTAATATCATAATTTTGATTCTCCATCCATAATTTTTTATCTTAAATTTAAAAACATTAAGAGATTTTGAGGCTACCGATGGTTTTCAGGGATAGAAAAAAGTAATATTTAGGTTGTTAGTTTTAATTTTTAATTCAATTCAAACCTAAATTTTTACTCCATGAATGCTTTCCATTTCAATCCACTTTTATTGTCGAGGAATGAGCATAGTTGTACACAACATTAGAATTGTCATGTCCTCAAAAACAATTGCTCCAAACCACTATTTCATAAGTAGTATAATCTAGATAAAAGATGTAAATAATTGTAGAAATTTCAAATATTAAGTTTATAAGTTAGTGAGTCTATAAGTTAGTAAATAAGAAGCAAGTGTGAAGAATGATGTCATCTGCTATCTTATCAATCATCATGAGTATAATAAAAATTGATAAACGATGACGAGACTTAAGTAATTTCTAGAGAACCTGATCTAATTAGGATGTTACATTATCAACAATTTTGTGATTAGTGGAGAAACTGACCCATTAAACACTTTATTTTAGGATTAAATCATCTTTTTAATGAAATATGCCTTTTTTTTTGTTGTTCTAAAATCAATAGATGTTTAGCATTTTATTATTGGCTATGATATTTTGATCAAATTTCTACATGCAAAATTAAAATTAATCAATCATAAAAGATTAAAAGTGTTTTGATTGAAAAAATAATTCAACATTTGTTAAGATAGCATGATAAGCAATATAGGGTGACCAAACAATTTTGAGCTCATATATAAAATTAAACCATACATCATGGAGTAAATTTTTAGTAGTCTGCATAATAACTTATAGCAGATTCGATAGTTATAGACTCGTGAATTATGTTTATTTGCAAGTTAAAATTATTAATCTATATAAGGTCAAACTTTATCAGTTCTAGCTAACCTAACTTGAAATGAGAAAATATCATCTTTGTTTATTCCTTTCACGATTCTTAAGATATATATCCTTTTTAAACCCAATTTAAGACTAATAGAATTTTGTTTTTTTTTTTTAAAAAAAACCCTAACTTGAATCACACCCTATATTAGGGGTAAGTGAGGGATTTTTGGTTGAAAAGATGAAGACAATAATAAAATCAATGGTAAAAGAAAAGATAAGATGGAGAAAAGGATAAAAGTTAAAAAACCCTAGACTATAGGGCATTCAGGAAAACTAAAAAAGATAGTAATAAAGCCAAAAGAAAAAATTCTTAGAACTTAAAGGCAAATCAAGTTTTGATAATGGAATGCCATGAAAAGGTTAAAGGTAAAAAAATGTTTATCGTACGTGTGTAGCGTTGCGGCGAAAACATCCACTCTCACAATGTTATCTAATGTGACAAATATGAGGAGAAAATGAATTCTTGTCTTTTATTAGTGAAAAAATAGAATGGGAGTCACTACCTAGTAGTTTGGTCGGTAGGAACCCCAATTAGTCTCAGAGATCGAATATAGAGACTAGTTGCGTAAAGAGAAAATATTAGCACCTCAAATATGTCATATCTAAGGTAAGCTACATTGCTTAATTGACTGATAAAAAAATTAAAGTCTTGTATTTTATAATTATTGATCTAAAAATAATTTTTAAATAAATTTTTTTTTTAAGCTGAGCGGAGCTTGACCTATATGGCGGGGTTGGACCCAGCCACCTGGTCACTGGCTAGTGACCCAGCCAACCAGGCACGCGTAAAATTCATGGAACAATGCGAAGGTAATTAAATAACATGCGCACTGTTCATTCTTCGTTTTTGGCAGATGGCGAAAACGAAGATCCCTTGGTTACAGAGTGCAAGAAAAGTGATGGTCTTTAAGCTTTCAATCATCTTCTGTTTCCTTTTGTTTCTCTAGATCCACATGCATCTATTTTTTTGAAGAAAGGAAATGAGCATACCTGCTTCTGGAGAAAGGAAACCGATGATGGTGTTAACCTCCTCTGCTGTCTTCGTCGTTCGGTTTCTCCTACTCCCGTTCCTTTGCTCTTCGGTTTTTATATCCTCATGCAGCCTTCCTTTGTGTTTCCTGAATTTCCCACTGTGTTCTCTCCTCTGTTCTTCTTTCTCCTCTCTCCTTTCCCCTGTCTCGTTCTTTTTTTCTCACCTCTCCTCTCTCTGTTTTCTGTCTCTTTTGTTCTCTGTCGTCTCCTCCTTCTCCTCTTTTTTTTTTTCTCTGTTGTTCTTTGTTGTCTCCTCCTCCCCTGGTTTTTCTTTCTCTGGCTTTTATAGTTAGAGAATGCAGATGTTTTCCGGCAGCAGAGTAATGGCTGGCGTACATCATGGTAGCCGTGAAACATGCCCCTTTGATTGAAGTAAATCGCGCCTTTGCCGCTGCTAATTTTTCTCATCCAGCTTATGTAACGTCTTCTAAAGAAGACAGTAAACAGTGTTGAATAAAACGGCACATTTTTGCAGCTTTAAATGATATTTTCGATTTGGTCCTTGGATGTTAATGCATTTTTATAATCAAGCCCCCTAGGAAAAATTTTAATTTGATCCCTTGATTTTAACGTCTTTTTTGGTTTGGTTCTTAGTTTTGGATTGTTTCAATTACACCCCTAATTGACCATCAAACTTCAATAACTATGCAATTAAACCCCTGATTTGATTAAATCAACTCTTTAAAATTATAATTGGACCCTAAAACTTTAATTTCATTCACATTGGTCTATTTTCACGGGCGACCTACCCACACGTTTATCCTAGTCTATTTTCAAGGGAGACCAGCCCACACCGTCTATTTTCATGGGCAACTTGAGATTCCATCTGGCAATCTAGAACTAAAATCTATATGGTTAGGCTAAACTAAGATCTCTTATGGCGATCTCCTTTAACTAGAACCAAAATCTGTGTTCTTCTTATTGGTAAGGTTTGAACTTGCTTTTTTTTTCTTCTTCTTCTCTCTTTGTTTTTTTTTTTAAAAATCCTAATGGTATGGTTCTTCTCATTTTTCTTCTTGTTCCAGTGTCACAACAATGATTCTCTTTTATTATTAGCTCAATGATTCTTTTTTTTTCTTTCAATCTTGCTGGACCCTTTTTTTTTTAGGATTTTCCTGTAACAAATAAAAATATATGTGTAATGCTTTGAGGTTAGATGACATGCATGTATGACACGACTAAAAGATTGATGTCTTCTTCCAAGTGCAGGAGTGTCGAAGTAATAAATAACTCGGCAAGACCGGGGTCGAACCACAAGGAGGTTATTTGTATAAATTACAGATAACAATAATACAACAACAACAACAACAACAACAACAACAACAATAATAGTAATAACAATAATAACAACAACAACAACAATAATAATAATAACAACAACAACAATAATAATAACAACAATAATAACAATAATAATAGTAGTAGTAGTAATAGTAGTAGTAATACTAATAATAATAGTAATAATAATAATAAAGAAAAAGAAGGAGAAGAAGAAGAAAAAGATGAGAACTTTAAGATAAAGAAAAGATCGGGATCGAAGTACCGTTGTCCGCCATTTGACCGGGGTGAGAGAAACTAGAAAAAATCACTAAAAAAACACAAAAATAATGTAAGAAAAACAAAATAATCAACCTTTATCTACAAGATCATTCAAACTAGTTGATTCATTTTCACTAGGAAAATTATCAAAGTAAGCTTTCAAACGATGTCCATTTTCCTCAAAAACATTGTCATTCATTGAATTCTCAATATTATAGGCCCCATAGGGATTGCTCCATCTTGATCTTAGCTCTCTAAGGAATGAATAGAGTTGAGAATTATAAAATAAAACTTTTTGACCAATATCAACTTTTTGACAATTTTCACAAGTTTTGCAGAATACATGCGTGTCCTTGAACATGGTAGACCAATAAAATCTATTTTGAAAGATTTTTGCAACTGTCTTTTTTGATGAAAAATAACTCCCACATGCTTCAGAATGACAATGTTTAATGACATTACTTACCTCATTATCAGGAATGTATCTTTGAAATATTTGATCAGGACAATATTTGAATAAATATGCCAAATAAAAGTTCTTCACTTCGTTCAAGAACTTTCTTTTATCTTGGGTACTCCAATGAGCTGGTAATTGTCCTGAAACAAGAAAATTGACAATATTAGCAATCCAAGGCATTGTAGAGACGGAAAGTAAAGATTCATCGGGAAAGTAGTCATCGATTGGTGTGATGTCAATTTTCGAATCTGTTGTCAATCTAGTCTTAAAGTTTTACTTGCATAGTAAATCACATAAGGTTTCCTATCCTTTCTTTGTCCTAAAACAGCACCTATGGCATAATCACTAGCATCACACATTATTTCAAAAAGTAATGACCAATCGGGAGGTTGAATGACAGGAGCACAAGTAAGCAAGTTCTAAAGTTTAACAAAGGCTTCTTCATAATGTTCAGCCCATTCAAAAATAGTATCCTTTGTTAGAAGGTTATTTAAAGGCTTAGATATTACACTAAAATCTTTGATGAACCTTCTATAAAAACCAACATGTCCTACGAATGATCTAACATCTTTAATAGATTTTGGTGTTGACAAGTTCACAGTTAACTCGATTTTAGATTTGTCAACCTCAATTCCTTTTGATGAAACAATGTGACCAAATACAATGCTGTTTGTTACCATAAAGTGACATTTTTCCCAATTCAGCATAAGATTCTTCTCTTCACACCTTTTTGATGTGCATTGAGTTTGGAAGAGATTATTACCGGAAAATTTTCATTTTCTCCCAAAAATGAGTATTTGAGATTGAATGGCAATGACTTCAAATCAGGTTTGGGTAGTTGAACACATGAAGGTATGGACTTAATTGATCGTGATGACAATTCCTCAATTTGTGGCCTCCAATTACTTGTCTTTGATTCTTCTTGAAAATAAATCATTTGCAAATCATCAGATTCATCAATCTCAATTTCACTGGAAGTGGTTGGAAATTGATCATGAATTAATTTTTCAGTAAAGTTCACCTCTGATTAGTACTTAAAAGTGCATTTTTATCATGGTTTTATATCATCATTTTGCACTTGAAGTATCAATAACTCCTTAACTAAAATATGTTTTATAATAATGTATCTAATAATATAAGATACCTATAATTTGTGGTAAATGTCTATTTTTAATGCAGGTCTATCACATAAATGAAAGGATTGATTGATGACTTGAAGAACTTAAATTGCATGGATAAAGAGATGGTCAAACTTAGAGAAGAGATGTCGGTGCAATCCAAACCGGAACACTGTTCGGTAATTGGGTTATATCTGGAGCTACAGATCTCAGCTTTAGGTCCAATTTATATGGATGGAAAGGTAAGACATAGGCCTACAACTTTCATATGGAGCCCAAGATCTAAAAAGGCCATTATCAAGTCCAAATTGTAGCAACAACAAAGAAGCCCGAATCTGTCTTCCAGCCCGAGCACTGTTCGGTATTTTGGCCATATCTGGAGTTCTAGAAGTCCAAATGAGCTGAAGTTTTACACAAGAAAGCTGAGACAATTGCCTACAACTTTCATGTTTGCAACTGGCTCCAGTTTTGACGTTATCAATGACGTTTTGGGCATACAAGAGAAGATAAGGATTGTCACCAAGTCAAAAGTTGGCCACCCACTTATCAATTAGTCATCAAATCAATAGTTCCCAATTTTGGCCTATAAAAGGAGGCATTTGCCATGCATTTAGGCATCTTGGTTTCCAGATCAAGATCATGCTCTTCCTTTCTCTCTTTGTATTTTTTATGCTTTGCTTTCCCTTTCTCTCTTTGTATATTTTGTAATGTTTATGCTTTGCTTTCATTAATATAAAGTTTATGCCTTTCATTTCCTTTCCTTTACTTAGTTAGCTTTTATGTTCTTATTTTGTTTATCTATTTTGCTTTCTTTCATTATGTCTAGCTAAGTTAATTATGTCAAGGTGAAAAGGTTACACTAATGGTGTAAGAATAAGTATAATGTAAACTTAATATGGACTTTAATGTTTGATATTAACATGTTTTATATTTGTTATCTTGTTCACTCTTTAATACTTTGCTTGTTAAATGACCAATCTTGATTTATGTTGTATAACACTTGGTACAACAAATGCTTGGCACTTTCATAGCCCATAATGTATGGTATAACCGACACCTGAGCTATGAAAGGAACTTGATTTGTTGTTAACATAAGTTATAATCATGAATGCTTGACGAGATTTACAAGTATTAGCATTAATTGAATAAGATGACTAATGTAATCATGTTAACAATATATAATCTAATTGGAACCTCCTTTATGTGTGGTTTTCAATTCAATAATAAGAGTTTATACTATACTTGTTTGATATACCATTAGTGGAACCTCTAACCTTGACATTTGTTATTATTATTGTTTAATCCTTACATTAATTTTCCATCTCCAAGTTCTCATCATCTTCTTCTTCTTCTCTTTCTTTATTATTATTATTATTATTATTATTATTATTATTATTGTCATTGTTGTTATTATTGTTATTACTATTATTATTGTTGTTGTTGTTATTATTATTGTTGTTGTACTATTGTCGTTTATAATTTGTACAATTAACCTCCCTGTGGTTCGACCCCGGTCTTGCCGGGTTATTTATTACTTCGACACTCCTGCACTTGGGAGAAGACATTAATCTTTTCGTCGTGTCAACCTCCTATAAATCATTATCATCTCTAGTTTGCTTGCAAATGTTGAAAATATTCATCTCTAATGTCATGTTTCCAAATGATAGCTTCATCAGTCCATTCCTACAATTAATCAATGCATTAGAAGTTGCAAGAAATGGACGTCCTAAAATAACAGGAAATGAATTAGTTGCAAGAAATGAATGTCCTAAAATAACAGGAAATGAATTACATACTTCAACAGGTTGTGTGTCCAAGACAATAAAATCCATAGGATAAATGAATTTATTGACTTGTACTAACACATCTTCAACTATTCCTCTAGGCACTTTTATAGATCTATCGGCAAGTAAAAGAGTTATAGAAGTTGGTTTTAACTCACCGAGATTGAGACTCTAAAAAACTGAATATGGAAGTAAATTCACACTAGCTCCAAAATCAAGTAAGACTCTTTCAATTTTATGTTCTCCAATAAAATAAGAAATTGTAGGACAACCAGGGTTTTTATATTTCAAAACATTATTATTTTGAAGAATGGCACTTACTTGTTTAGCTAAAAAGGCTTTCTTCTTCACATTCAATTTCCTCTTCACAGTGCATAGATCTTTCAAAAATTTAGCATAGGAAGGAACCTGTTTAATAGCATCCAGCAAAGGTATATTGATTCTTACCTGTTTGAAAGTTTCAAAGTTGTGATTGACTTTCTTTTGTTTGGTCATGACATGAGGAAATGGAAGTGCTGGTGGGGAAGCAGTCTTTTCTTTGCCATTTTCAAATTCAACCCCTTCCTTACCCTTAGAGATTGACTCATAATCTTTCTCATAAGGTTCAAGAGAGGGTTTTTCAATAACCTTACCACTGCAAAGAGTAGTGACTAATTTGACTTGATCCATATGTTGGCTTCTGGAACTACTTGCATTTTCATTGTATTGCCCCTTGGGATTTTGTTGTGGTTGAGATGGAAACTTACCTATCTCTTGGAAACTGAGAGCAGATGTCAATTTTGCAAGCTGAGTATTGATTGTCTCTTGCTTTTCAATGAATGCATGCAATGTTTCCTCAAGATTTCTTCTAGGAGGTGGAGCATAAGGAGGTGCATATCCATGAGAATTTTGGAAATTATGGTGTGCTTGAAACGGTGGTTGTGAAGTTTGTGCATTGTTGTTCTCACTCTTCCAACTGAAATTTGGGTGATTTCTCCAACCAGGGTTGTATGTTTGGGAGTATGGGTTGTGGTTGGCCCTTTGAAAACTGTTTAAAGCATGGGCTTGTTCATGGAGACATTCTTTAAAAGAAGGCAAGGTTGGACAATCGTTGGTTGAGTGTTCATTTGTTTCACAGATTTGACACACAATGTTTTCAACAGATTTTAATTGACCACTCTTTTTCAATTCTAGTGCCTCGACTTTTCTAGCTAAAGATGCAAACTTGGCTTGAAGGTCATGATCTTCCCTAAGGTTGTACATACCTCCACTAGATGTATGAGGTTGAGTTTTACTCGGTGCCTCATAGTGGTGTGCTTGAAATGGTGGTTGTGCATTTTCAGCTAACAAGTCTAAGTACTCCATTGCTTCATCAGGATCTTTATCTTCAAAAGTTCCATTGCACATCAATTCAACCATTTACCTATCTTTAGGTGTTAACCCTTCAAAGCATTTGCCTATCTCTAGGTGTTAACCCTTCATAAAAATATGAAACCAATCTCCATGTTTCAAACCATGATGAGGGCAAGTACTAAGCAAGTCTCGATACCTATCCCAACATTGGTAAAATGTTTCTCTTGGTTTTTGAGTGAAAGTGGTGATTTGTCTTTTGAAAGAGTTTGTTCTATGAGATGGGAAAAACTTCTTTAAAAACTGTTGTTGCATTTCATCCCAAGCACGAATGGATCCTGGTCTCAAATTTTGTAGCCATATTTTAGCTTTATCTTTTAATGAAAAAGGAAAAAGCTTTAATCTGATGGTGTTCATGCTATAATTTGAATCATTATATGTGTTACAAACCTCCTTAAATTTCCTTAAATGCAAGTATGAATTTTCTAAATCTAAGCCATGAAAAGAAGGTAAAAGGTGAATAATGTCTGGCTTAAAATTAAAATGAGATGTGATTGATACTTAAAAGTGTATTTTTATCAAGGTTTTATATCATCATTTTGCACTTGAAGTATCAATAACTCCTTAACTAAAACATGTTTTGTAATAATATATCTAATAATATAAGATACCTTTAATTTGTGGTAAATATTCATTTTAAATGCAGGCCTATCACATAAATGAAAGGATTGATTGATGAATTTAAGAACTGAAATTGAAAGGATAAAGAGATGGCCGAACTTAGAAAAGAGATATCAGTGCAATCCAAACTGGAACACTGTTCGGTAATTGGGATGTCGGTGCAATCCAAACCAAAACACTATTTGGTAATTGGGTCATATCTGGAGCTATAGATTTCAAATTTAGGTTTACTTTATATGGATGGAAAGCTAAGACATAGGCCTACAACTTTTATATGGAGCCTAAGATCTAAAAAGGCCATTTTCAAGTTCAAATTGGAGCAATAACAAAGAAGCCTGAATTTGTCCTCCAGCTCGAGCACTGTTCAGTATTTTGTCCATATCTGGAGTTCTAGAAGTCGAAATGAGTTGAATGTTTTACACAAGAAAGCTGAGATAATTTCCTAGAACTTTTATGTTTTCAAGTGGCTCCAATTTTGACGTTATCAATGACGTTGTGGGCAGACAAGAGAAGATAAGGATTGTCACCATGTCAAGAGTTGGTCATCCACTCATTAATTAGTCATCAAATCAATAGTTCCCAATTTTGGCCTATAAAAGGAGGCTTTTGCCATGCATTTAGGCTTCTTGGTTTCCAGATCAAAATCATGCTCTTGCTTTCTCTCTTTGTATTTTTTGTAATGTTTATGCTTTGCTTTCATTAATATCAAGTTTATGCCTTTCATTTCCTTAGTTAACTTTTATCTTATTTATGTTCTTATTTTGTTTATTTATTTTTCTTTCTTTTATTATGTTTAACTAAGTTTATTATGTCAAGGTGAAAAGGTTACACTAATGGTGTAAGAATAAGTATAGTGTAAACTTAATATGGACTTTAATGTTTGATACTAACATGTTTTGTATTTGTTACAATATGGACTTTAATGTTTGATATTAACATGTTTTGTATTTATTATCTTATTCACTCTTTAATACTTTGCTTGTTAAATGACTAATCTTGATTTATGTTGTATAACACTTGGTACAACAAATGCTTGGCACTTTCATAGCCCATACTGTATGGTATAACCGACACCTGAGCTATGAAAGGAACTTGATTTGTTGTTAACATAAGTTATAATCATGAATGCTTGACGAGATATACAAGTATTAACATTAATTGAATAAGATGACTAATGTAATCATGTTAACAATCTATAACCTGATTGGAACCTCCTTTGTGTGTGGTTTCCAATTGACTAATAAGAGTTTATACTATACTTGTTTGACATACCGTTAGTGGATCCTCTAACCTTGATATTTATTGTTATCGTTGTTAAATTTTTACGTTAATATTTCATCTCAAAGTTGTCATCTTCATCTTTTTTTTTTTTTATTATTAGTATTATTATTATTATTATTATTATTATTGTTGTTGTTGTTGTTGTTGTTGTTGTTATTACTATTATTATTGTTGTTGTTGTTATTGTTGTTTTATTATTGTTATTTATAATTTGTACAATTAACCTTCTTGTGGTTCGACCCCGGTCGTACCGAGTTATTTATTACTTCGACACCCCTGCACTTGGAAGAAGACATCAATCTTTTAGTCGTGTTAAGTTTTTGGTGCCGTTGCCGGGGAGGTAAGTTTTGTATAAATTATAATATTTATTTTATTTTCTCTTTTCACTTTTCTTGTATTTAACTTTGTTTCTTTTCTCTTGTTTCTTTTTCTGTTGTTTGTTTTTTTCATTTATTCTATTCCTACACGTGCATGAGAGTGTGGTCACGTACATCAAGTGGTAGACTTTGTAGGGTATCTTCATCATTTTCAGAAAACATGGCCCAATAAGATAATCAATCACTTCATAATGAGAATAATGAGAATAACCATGCTAGAACACTTAGAGACCACATGAATCCCATAAGAACAAGTGCACCATCATGCATAATTTTTCCTCCCGATGCATCTCATTTTAATTTTAAACAAGTCATTATTCAACTTTTACCTTCTTTTCATGGCTTAGAATTGGAAAATCCATACTTGCATTTAAGGGATTTTGAGGAGGTCTGCAACACATATAATAATTTAAATTGTAGCATGAACACCATCAGATTAAAGCTTTTTCCTTTTTCATTAAAAGATAAAGCTAAAACATGGCTACAAAATTTGAGACCAGGATCCATTCGTGCTTGGGATGAAATGCAACAACAGTTTTTAAAGAAGTTTTTTCCATCTCATAGAACAAACTCTTTCAAAAGACAAATCACCACTTTCACTCAAAAACCAGGAGAAACATTTTACCAATGTTGGGATAGGTATCGAGACTTGCTTAGTACTTGTCGTCATCATGGTTTTGAAACATGGAGATTGGTTTTACATTTCTATGAAGGGTTAACACCTAGAGATAGGCAAATTGTTGAATTGATGTGCAATGGAACTTTTGAAGATAAAGATCCTGATGAAGCAATGGAGTACTTAGACTTGTTAGCTGAAAATGCTCAAAATTGGGACACCGCGGGTACTTATGAGGCACCAAGTAAAACTCAAAGTCATACATCTAGTGGAGGTATGTACAACCTTAGGGAAGATCATGACCTTCAAGGCAAGTTTGCATCTTTAGCTAGAAAAGTCGAGGCATTAGAATTGAAAAAGGGTGTAAATTAAAATCTGTTGAAAACATTGTGTGTCAAATGTGTGAAACAAATGAACACTCAACCAATAATTGTCCAACCTTGCCTTCTTTTAAGGAATGTCTCTATGAATAAACCCATGCTTTAACCAGTTTTCAAAGGCCCAATTATAATCCATACTCTCAAACATACAACCCTCGTTAGAGAAATCACCTAAATTTTAGTTGGAAGAGTGATAATGCACAAACTTCAACACCATAGTTTTAAGCACACCATAATTTCCAAAATTCTTATGGATATGCACCGTTGTATGCTCCACCTCTTAGAAGTAATTTTGAGGAAACATTGTTTGAATTCATTGAAAAGCAAGAGACAATCAACACTGAACTTACTCAAAACATAACAAATTTTAAAGACACTCTTGCAAAATTCACATCTACTCTCACTTTTGAAGAGCAAGGTAAGTTTTCATCTCAACCATAGCAAAATCCCAAGGGGCAATACAATGCAAATGCAAGTAGTTCTGGAAGTCAACACATGGATAAAGTCAAATCAGTCATCACTCTTCGTAGTGGTAAGGTTATTCAAAAACCAATTCTTGAACCTTGTGAGAAAGACCATGAGTCAATCTCTAAGGGTAAGGAAGGGGTTGAATCTGAACATTGCAAAGAAAAGACTGATTCCCCACTAGCACTTCTATTTCCTCATGCCATGACCAATCAGGAAGAAATCGAGGATGAAAAAGGCACCGAAAATATTGATGTCGATCTTTTATCAAAAGTGACAATAGATTCGACACCCAACATCACACCAATCAATGATTACTTTCCTGATGAATCCTTACTTTCTCTTAGTTCAATGCCTTGGTTTGCTAAAAATATCAATTTTCTTTCTTTAGGATTTTTGCCAGCTCACTTGAGTATCGAAGACAAAAGAAAATTTTTGAGCAACGTGTAAAACTTTTATTGGGATAACCTTTACTTATTCAATTATTGTCTTGATCAAATATTTCAAAGATGCATTCCCGACAATGAGGTAAGTAATGTCATTAAATGTTTTTGCTCTAAGGCACGTAGGGATCATTTCTCGTCAAAAAAGAGGATTGTAGAAATCTTACAAAGCGGATTTTATTGGCCCATCATATTCAAGGAATCACATGCATTCTGCAAAACCTATGAAAATTGTCAAAAGGTGGGATTTATTTCAAAACATAGAGAGTCTTTAGATAATCTTCTATTGACTCTAAAGTCTCATCAGAGTCAAGATAAGCATCGTGCAATTCATGACTTATGAACCCATTTTCATAATGAACATGCTTGACATAGTCTTGGGAATCTGACTAAAAAGACCCTATTTGCCAGTTTTTAAGAAAACTGGATGGGAAGCCTATCCCCGACCCATATAGGGCGTTTAAGCCGTTCTTGGATGTAAAACCAAGGGAATATGTGAGCCACAATCATAACCACATATACATACACATTTTTTTTAATAAATAAATAAAGAGTGTGTGTGTGTGTGTGTGTGAGACTCCAGTTGGCCTACACATAGGTGGTATGATTGCCCTTTTAATTTCTCATCTATAAAATCCTCTCTTCCTTCCCTTCATTTCTACTCAACCTATACATTCAACAAATATAAAAGTGTGTAGAAATGGCAAGTTCCTCAAGTCATCAAATAAAAAGTATTTGTGTTTTCGGTGGATCAAGTCCTGGGAAAGAAAAGGAGTTTTTAGAATCAGCAAATCATCTTGGTCAGGTGCTAGCTGAGAGAAAGATTCATTTAGTGTATGGGGGAGGCAGTCTTGGGTTAATGGGAGGTGTGTCAATAACTGCATTTTTAGGAGGTAGTCAAGTGTTGGGGGTCGTCCCTGAAGCTTTAGCACAAGGGGACATCATTGGAAAAAAAAAAAGAAAAAAGAAAAAAATGTAGATAAGTTTGGTTTCGTAGTCTCCCTAACCTAAGCAATTAAGCCCGAAGGGGTGTTTTAACACCTAATACCCTAAAGTCAACTGACTTGGGAGCTATTGGTCCAACGCTTGTTACATGGGTGGAGGAGAAAAGCTTAAGGGAATCAAACATTGCACTATCTACATATCAGTATCTGCGACCCGAGTTACTAAGCTCGTAGGGGTGTCTTAACACCTAATGCCCTAATACCAACTGGTCTAGAAGTCATTAGCTGAAAGCTCGTTACATGGGTTAAAGATGGATGATGTTTTAAATTATATGTATATATATTAAAAAAAAAGACAAAAATAATAATCCCAACTCAAGGAAGTTAACCTTAAACATTAGAACAAAAATTTTGTTTTCTTCCAAGAAAAGCCCGATAATTATGTGTTGATACATTGAGCACAAAAGAAAGGTTTATGAATATCTTGTTAAGAGGTATTGAGTAGGTATATAAATTTAACAAGAGTTTGTTTATCTAGATAGATTAATGGAAGTTAAATGATGACTACCTTGCTTTGTGGAATTTGCAAAGTATTTTTCTATTTTAACGCTTTGATTACCAGGGACGAATAATAAGCTAGTTGGGGGGGTGTGATTGATACTTAAAAGTGTATTTTTATCAAGGTTTTATATGATCATTTTGCACTTGAAGTATCAATAACTCCTTAACTAAAGCATCTTTTATAATAATATATCTAATAATATAAGATACCTTTAATTTATGGTAAATGTTCATTTTAAATGCAGGCCTATTACATAAATGAAAGGATTGATTGATGAATTTAAGAACTGAAATTGAAAGGATAAAGAGATGGCTGAACTTAGAAAAGAGATGTCGACGCAATCCAAACCAGAATACTATTCGGTAATTGGGTCATATCTGAAGCAATAGATCTCAGATTTAGGTCTACATTATATGGATGGAAAGGTAAGATATAGGACTACAACTTTCATATGGAGCCCAAGATCTAAAAAGGCCATTTTCAAGTTCAAATTGGAGCAACAACAAAGAAGCCCGAATCTGCCCTCCAGCCCGAGCACTGTTTAGTATTTTGGCCATATCTAGAGTTCTAGAGGGTGAAATAAGCTGAATGTTTTACACAAGAAAGCCGAGACAATTTCCTACAACTTTCATGTTTTCAAGTGGCTCCAATTTTGACGTTATAAATGACGTTTTGGGCAGACAATAGAAGATAAGGATTGTCACCAAGTAAAGAGTTGGTCAACCACTCATTAATTAGTCATCAAATCAATAGTTTCCAATTTTGGCCTCTAAAAGGAGGCATTTGCCATACATTTAGGCATCTTGGTTTCCAGGCCAAGATCATGCTCTTGCTTTCTCTCTTTGTATGTTTTGTAATGTTTATGCTTTGCTTTAATTAATATCAAGTTTATGCCTTTCATTTTCATAGTTAACTTTTATCTTATTTATGTTGTTATTTTGTTTATTTATTTTTCTTTCTTTTATTATGTTTAGCTAAGTTTATTATGTCAAGGTGAAAAGGTTACACTAATGGTGTAAGAATAAGCATAGTGTAAACTCAATATGGACTTTAATGTTTGATACTAACATGTTTTGTATTTATTATCTTGTTCACTCTTTAATACTTTGCTTGTTAAATGACTAATCTTGATTTATGTTGTATAACACTTGGTACAACAAATGCTTTGCACTTTCATAGCCCATATTGTATGGTATAACCGACACCTGAGCTATGAAAGGAACTTGATTTGTTGTTAACATAAGTTATAATCATGAATGCTTGACGAGATTTACAAGTATTAGCATTAATTGAATAAGATGACTAATGTAATCATGTTAACAATCTATAATCTGATTGGAACTTCCTTTGTGTGTGGTTTCCAATTGAATAATAAGAGTTTATTCTATACTTGTTTGACATACCATTAGTGGATTCTCTAACCTTGACATTTATTGTTATGGTTGTTAAATCTTTACGTTAATATTTCATCTCAAAGTTCTCATCTTCATCTTCTTCTTCTTGTTTTTTTTTATTATTAGTATCAGTATTACCACTACTAGTACTACTACTACTACTACCACTACTACTACCACTATTATTATTATTATTATGATTGTTGTTATTACTATTATTGTTGTTGTTGTTGTTGTTGTATTATTGTTATTTATAATTTGTACAATTAACCTCCCTGTGGTTCGACCCCGGTCATACCGGGTTATTTATTACTTTGACACTCCTGCACTTGGGAGAAGACATCAATCTTTTAGTCGTGTCAAGATGCATCGGGAGGAAAAACTATGCATGCTGGCGCACTTGTTCTTGTGGGATTCATGTGGTCTCTAAGTGTTCTAACACGGTTATTCTCATTATGAAGTGATTGATTATCTTCTTCGGCCATATTTTCTGAAAATAATGAGGATACCCTATAAAGTCTACCACTTGATATACATGACCACACTCTCATGCACGTATAGGAAAAGAATAAGAGGAAGAAGAAAATAAAAGAAGAAGAAACAAGAATAAAGAAACAAAGTTATATATAGTGAAAAGAAAAAATAAAATAAATAATAACAATAATAATAACAACAACAAGAATAATAATAATAATAGTAGTAGTAGTAGTAGTAGTAGTAGTAGTAGTAGTAATACTAATAATAACAGTAATAATAATAATAAAGAAAAAGAAGGAGAAGAAGAAGAAAAAGATGAGAACTTTGAGATGAAATATTAACGTAAAGATTTAACAACGATAACAATAAATGTCAAGGTTAGAGGATCCACTAATGGTATGTCAAACAAGTATAGTATAAACTCTTATTATTCAATTGGAAACCACACACAAAGGAGGTTCCAATCTGATTGTAGATTGTTAATATGATTACATTAGTCATCTTATTCGATTAATGCTAATACTTGTAAATCTCGTCAAGAATTCATGATTATAACTTATGTTAACAACAAATTAAGTTCCTTTCATAGCTTAAGTGTCGGTTATACCATACAGTATGGGCTATGAAAGTGCCTAGCATTTGTTGTACCAATTGTTATATAACATAAATCAAAATTAGTCATTTAACAAGCAAAGTATTACAGAGTGAACAAGATAACAAATACAAAACATGCTATTATCAAATAGTAAAGTCCATATTGAGTTTACATTATACTTATTCTTACACCATTAATGCAACCTTTTCACCTTGACATAATAAACTTATCTAAACATAATGAAAGAAAGAAAAATAAATAAACAAAATAAGAACATAAATAAGATAAAAGTTAACCAAGTAAATGAAAGGAAATGAAAGACATAAACTTGATATTAATGAAAGCAAAGCATAAACATTACAAAAAATACAAAGAGAGAAAGCAAGAGCATGATCTTGATTTGGAAACCAAGATGCCTAAATGTATGGGAAATGCCTCCTTTTATAGGCCAAAATTGGGAACTACTGATTTGATGACTAATTGATGAGTAGGTGGCCAATTCTTGACTTGGTCACAATCCATATCTTCTCTTGACTGCCTAAAACATCATTGATAACATCAAAATTAAAGCCACTTGAAATATGAAAGTTGTAGCAAATCGTCTCACCTTTCTTGTGTAAAAAATTTAGATCATTTCGACTTCTAGAACTCTAGATATGGCCCAAATACTGAACAGTGCTTAGGCTGAAGGATAGATTTGGACGTCTTTATTGTTGCTCCAATTTGAACTTGAAAATGGCCTTTTTAGATCTTGGGCTCCATATGAAAGTTGTAGGTCTATGTCTTAACTTTCCATCCATATAAAGTAGACCTAAATCTGAGATCTACAGCTCTAGATATGATCCAATTACCGAACAGTGTTCCAGTTTGGACTACACCGGCATTTCTTTTCTAAGTTCGGCCATCTCTTTATCCTTTCAATTTCAGTTCTTAAATTCATCAATCAATCCTTTTATTTATGTGAAAGGCCTGCATTTAAAAGGAATATTTACCATAAATTATAGGTATCTTATATTATTAGATATATTATTATAAAGCATGCTTTAGTTAAGGAGTTATTGATACTTCAAGTGCATAACAATGATTTAAAACCTTAATAAAAATACACTTTTAAGTATTAATCAATGTATCCTTACCTGATTTGAAATATAGGTCCCCTCTCTTTGATGTTCCATCGTCATAAGGTGCTTTTGTTCGCTAACGAAAGCCTTCTTTGCTTTTTCCATATACTGGCCCGTTTATATGCTAGTCATCCACTCCACTATAATGGAGCGCCTATCATAAGCTGTCTTTGATGATTATTGGTTTCACTGTTTATCAAGCTTGACAATGCCTCCAAGTGTGGTGTTGCTTGATTCGTCATGAAGGAGCTTAAGAAATCATTTCATCTCCTGAATTCTTTCGAGAATTATTCTTTGATTAACTACATGCATCCTTCCAGCACTCATTAAAAGCTTTTCTAGTGTTGTCCTTGTCTTAGATTGCTAATCAGCCATTGACTTACCTCTAGTGCTTGTTCATCTGTTTATCTTCCTTTCAACACCATTATCCTTAGTTTCACTAATTCATCATCTAATTAATTTTTATTGCTCGCTAACTAATTTGAATACTGCTTGTTTTTTCTTCTCAAGGTCCACTATATTGCCCCTGGTTGCTCAATCTTTTCAAAAAGTGTCGAGAAGTATTGATGTCACTTCTATCAAGGATTTTGCAAACTTGATTGGTGTTCTTTTTGTTTGACAATCTTTCTTGTTTGGGAATCAACTCTCGTATTTCAAAGATTATGTATATTTCAAAGTCTAATTTTTGAAATGAAATCAAAGAGATGTCAATATTTTTTTTATTTTTTTATTTTTTTTTGAAATTCAAGTTATTTTTTTTATCAAAGACCCAACATATGTAATTCAATACATGTAGTCCTTTGATTATCTTGTATTTTAAAAACATAAATTGACCCATTGAAAGATTAAAATGACCTTTTGTTTTCATGGTCCTCTCTGATCTTGGATTTATCTCTTGATAGTTTGTGATGAGGTGATCTTTTTGTGAATTTCAAAAACAAGATGCTAAAGTTAGATCTCAAGCTTTATCAAGAAAAGTTAATTTTTTTTTTAGCACTGATTTTATTAGCATGTATAATAACAAGTAGCTTAATTAATGAAGCCACGACACTTATGGAAAAACTTTTCAAGCTTTGAGAACATTATTTATCAGTTCAAATTGCTTACTCGATTAAAAAGAGCTTTTAAAAGCACATAATATAGGCTATTGTTTAGGGCTATCAAAGAAAGGAATTTTATAGGCTTAAAAAGTGTTTGAGGGTTTCAAAAAACTAGGATCAACATCAACTATTCATCATTTCTCTTTATCTTATAAGCTTTGTAGAGAAAGCGACATATAACCTTATTAACCTCAAAGATCAAAATTCTCTTAACATCGGTCATAATACAAATCCAATTTTTTCTTTGATGAATAATCAATCTCAATCATTTGATAACATTAGGGGCTTTATCGTGGATGCCTAAAAGTCATGTTTGTAGCTCAGTATTTTTTTTTTTGTATCGACTTTTGATATTTGCTATGTCTTTCCTTGATTTGAAACTTCTTTTGTCTTTCCTAGACTTGATAAGCATTCTCCTTCCTTTATCTTTGCCCTACCTTTAAGTGTAGGCAATTTTTAATATTTTTTTTATGGCTTTCATATAACCTTTCTCATAGTTTTCTAACATGCCCCCAATCTAGGTTTCTTTTCTTTAAGCTCTCTTTTAAATGCAAGACTTTTGTTCTGAGCCTTTCCTTTATCAATTGACTTTAACATTGTCCTCATCTTTATTAACATAACCTTCTTATTTGCCCCCAGTATGGGGTATGATTCTGGTCAGGGTTTCTTTTGAAAAGAAATATTCTATCAGGCTCAAAATGGGTTTGCAAAAGATAAATATCTTTAGAATGTGAGGGGATATCAAAGATGACCTTTTTTCGTTTCAAGCAAGGTTGGTTGAACTAATAAATTTTGACCTCATCTAGTGTAGTGATGTGGATTTGTAAGAATCATGATTCACGAGTCCATAACTACCAAATCCACCACGTGTCATTATGCATACTACTAAAACTTAGCTACATGATTTGTGGTTCAGCTTCATGTGTGGGCTCAAAATCTGTTTTCTCACCCATATTATTTTAACAAGCATCGAGTCATTTCTACATTCAAAATACATTTAAACTTTCAGGATTGATTAGCCTTAATCGCGCGTTGGAGTTTGATCAAAATATTTTGCCAAAATAAATTTTGAAAGAAACATCTTCTTATTTCAAAACAATAATAAAACTAAGAACAAAACATAATTCATTAAAAGGTGAGATGTGATCTCAAAACCAAAATGATGGACAACACAATTGACAACATGACATTTCTAAACAGTTTCTTCATCAGTCATTCATGTTTTGTTATCTCTCATTGGTGATGACCTGTTGATGATATGACCATTAGTATCATTCTTCGTAAAATCTGCTTGTCTCTTACTTACAAATCTTTTGGATTTAATCTTTAAAGTTTTTGCAATTCTTCAACTTTTCCTCTTGATTATTCTATCTAGAGGATCACGTCTTGGGGCAATGATCTAATTATGATTTTTTCTTGGTGGCAAATGTGAGTTGGAATGGGAAACACCCTTAGAGCAGACTCCTTCCTAATCATAGTATGTCAATGTGCCTAGTCTGAAAGTTGAAGAATATCACATTATGAAAGTATTCTCTCATAAGCACAACATTAGCATTACAAAAGGCCAAGGGGCTTATGTGGGGTTTTTTTATTTGTTAAAACCCCTATGTTTATCGAATGCCTCTTACTCCATCATTTTCTGTCATGATCCATAATTCCATGAAATTTCTTTCTCTATCGATGTAGGTCATGTATCGATGCAGGTCATGGCAAGCTTTCCTTGGTAATCGGTAAGTATCGATGCAAGTCATGGCGAGCTTTCCTTGGTAATCAATACGTCTAATATCTTTGTTAACATTGCCTTCGGAGGCTGGTAGGGGAAGTGGAAACAAACAATAACTCCCTTTTTATATCAAATGAAAAGACATTTCCCTTCCAAGTGAGCCAATGAAATGAAACATTTATGGATACTTTTATCATGTGATGAAGGGACTCTTCATGAGACAACTTCACTTCATCCAAAAGCTTTCATTTCCAAATTGCTTATTCAAACAACTCGACTCTAATGCATTGGTACATATAAAATTCTTTATATGAGCGGAATTTGGGCTTCAAGAATCTCACAATCTTGTATCGTAAAGGCTTTGACTTTTCAATCATTAGGCCAAATTCTATAGTATCATATCGTGCCTTTGGATTCGGGATCTTTTGCCATTATTGGATTGAAGGGATGCACACATAATAACATGATTTATTATATGCACGACAAAGTAGGACTCCTTGATTTGTTGATGACACAATCTCCACTTGTTCTGGAAGAAAATCAAAGGGTATTTGCATATGGGTCTTTACAGCATAATTTAAAACAAAGGAAACTTGATATTTGTTCCTACTCATACTTTAGATAAGGAAACCAAAGACAATGTTGGTTCTTTTGCTATGTAGCCTTATAAAAAAGGGATTCATAGGTCAACTTGTTGTACTCCTTATAAAGAAGCCTACATTTCCCCATAGTCTCTATTAATGAGTGTGTCAGCACTTCATAGATGGCATCTCAGCATACATCCCTAGCTGAGTCCATTTGAAACAGAGAATCTTATTACCACAGGTTGTGTCTTTTGAGCGAATTTTCCTTGCCATCATCAGATGTTGGTGACTTTTAACTCTGAAAAAGAGAGCAGAATTGGGGGACCTTTATGTAAAATTATGAACATGCATGCTTAAATGTATGAGGATGTTTTATATGATGAGCTTACCCTTCTAGAGTTGACACATGGTCATAACCCTAATAATTTTGATTTTTGTGACACAATGAAAATTTTCTAAGTAACAATCATTGTGTCAACCACAAGTCTTGAGTTCAAGATACTTCAGGAAGGGTTTGCTTTGATCCAAAACAAAATGTAAAACACACAACCTAATAATAGGTTATATTCATTAAGTGAGACAAAAGGTTGTTTGACTATCTAGTCTCAAAAGGGTCTCATATCTACCTAGTGACGATCTTCATAAAGACAGTGTGGGGGTGTTACAAGAAACAATTAAGGCACGTATACCTACCATTACCAAGCAGGCATTCAGATATGAATTGAATGTTTCACGTATTTGAACCATGACCAATAGTCATAGTGCAGATCGCTAATTCCCCACCTAACTTAGAAGCTTATATGTGCTTTCCAAAAAAATAAAGCATGTGATGCATGAAACAATTCTATACAATGCATAAAAATATATGTACAGAAATTAAAGCATGTAAGAAAATAAATAAAATAATCTTATTAATAGAAAACACGCAAACCAAACCAAACATAATTATTAAACAAAAACAAAACTTAGTCCACAAAGCCCCCACTAGAGTCGTCATTATATCGCACGTGTGTGGCATCGCGACGAAAACATCCACTCTCAAAATGTTATCAAATATGGCAAATATGGTGAGACAAGGAATTCTTGTCTTTTATTAGTGGAAAAATAGAATGAGAGTCACCACTTAGTATTTTGGTCACTAGGAACCCTAACTGGTCTTAGAGATCGGGTAAGGGGACTGGTTGGTAAAGGGAAGGTATTAGCACCCCAAATACACCCTACCTAAGGTAAGTTGTATTGTTTTATTGTTTGATAAAAAAATTAAAGTTTTGTTGTGTTTTCTAGTTATTGGTCCGTTTATGGTTTAAGAAAAGTTCTCTTCGGTAAAGAGATCCTTATCTTTATTGGGTAAAACCTAACTATTGTAACATCAACAAAAGAATTTAATATCCGAAATATATCTTATGTATAAGGTCGTAACCCCAAATATTAAAAGAAAAAAATAATTTTTTTTGAATTTTTAAAATATTGGTCAGTTCTCGTGACTTTAATAAACTGGTTATGAAAGCCAAAATGCATGCTAAAACGTTTTTTTTTTGAAATTTTATTGTTTGAAAATTCAATATGATTTATTTATTTATTTAAGAGAGACTTGGCTGTATGCATGAAAATAAAATATTTTTTTTATGTTTTGATAAAAACCAGATATTTTAATACCGGATTTGTATCTTTATAGTATAAAAATAAAAATCAATATTAATCAAAATGAATTAAATTATTTATGACAAATCACAAATTTTTTTAAATAATTTTTTTAAAAAAATTATTTTAAACTAGGCCTAGTTATCTAGTCACTGGCTCGAGCCAGCGACCTAACCAACCATGCATGCATAAAATTTTATGCGTGCATGGAATAGTGCGAAGGTAATTAAATTACCTTCACACTGTTCATTCTTCGTTCTTTGCAGATGGTAAAAACAAAGACTCATTGATTACAAAGTGCAGGAAAAGTAACAGTCTTTAAGCTTTCAATCATCTTCTATGTCCTTTTATTTCTCTAGATCCACATGCATCTATTTTTTTGAAGAAAGGAAATGAGCATACCTGCTTCTGGAGAAAAGAAACCGATGATGGTGTTAACCTTCTCTATTGTCTTCGTCGTTCGGTTTCTCCTACTGCCATTCCTTTGCTCTTCAGTTTTTATATCCTCATGCAGCCTTCCTTTGTGTTTCCTGAATTTCCCATTGTGTTCTCTCCTCTATTCTTCTTTCTCCTCTCTCGTTTCCCTTGTCTCATTCTTTTTTTCTCTCTTCTCCTCTCTATTTTCTGTCTCTTTTGTTCTCTATCATCTCCTCCTTCTTCTTTTTTTTCTTTGTTGTTCTTTGTTGTCTCCTCCTCCCCTGGGTTTTATTTCCTCTGGCTTTTATAGCCAGAGAATGCAGACGTTTTTCAGCAACAGAGTAATGGTCGGTGTACATCATGGTAGCTATGAAACATGCCCCCTTGATTGAAGCAAATCACACCTTCGGTGCTGCTAATTTTTCTCAGCCAACTCACATAACATCTTCTAAAGAAGACAATAAACAGTGTTGAATAAAATGGCACCATTTTGCAACTTTAAATGATATTTTCAATTTGGTCCTTGAATGTTAATGCATTTTTGTAATCAAGCCCCCTAGGAAAAATTTTAATTAGATCCCTTGATTTTAGCGCTTTTTACGGTTTGGTTCTTGTTTTTGGATTGTTTCAATTACACCCTTAATTGGCCATCAAACTTCAATAACTAGGCAATTATGCCCTTGATTTGGCCAAATCAACTCTTTAAAATTATAATTGGACCCTAGAACTTTAATTTCATCCAATAAAAGCCTAAATTGACTTAAAAATCTATTTTTCTTGCAATCAAACTCTCCACAAAGCAAGGTAGTCATCATTTAACTTCCATTAATCTATCCAAATAAACAAACTCTCACTAAATTTATATACCTGGTCAATACCTCTTAACAAGATATTCATAAACCTTCTCTTAACAAGATATTCATAAACCTTTCTTTTGTGCTCAATGTATCAACATATAATTATAGGGCTTTTCTTGGAAGAAAACAAAATTTTTGTTCTAATGTTTAAGGTTAACTTCCTTGGGTTGGGATTATTATTTTTATCTTTTTCTTTTATCTTTTTTTTTTAATATATATATATATATATAATTTAAAACACCATGCATTTTTAACCCATGTAACGAGCTTTCGGCTAATGACTCCCAGACCAGTTGGTCTTAGGGCATTAGGTGTTAAGACACCCCTACGAGCTTAGTAACTCGGGTCGCAGATACTGGTATGTAGATAGTGCAATGTTTGATTCCCTTAAGCTTTTCTCCTCAACCCAAGTAACATGCGTTGGGCCAATAGCTCCCAAGTCAGTTGAATTTAGGGTATTGAATGTTAAAACACCCCTTCAGACTTAATTGCTTAGGTTAGGGAGGCTACGAAACCAAACTTATCTGCATTTTTATTATTATCATTTTTTTCTTTTTTTTTGTCTTTTTTTGTTTTTTGTTTTAATTATATACAATCCCTTTTACGTTAGTTGTTACCTACAATCATATGCAACCTACAATCATATGTTAAAGTGTGTGTGTAAATTAAGGTTTAAGAATACATGTTAAATAAGTATATGAGCAGAATTAAGTGATAACAATGTCATAGTTTGTAAATCTGAATATGTCAAGAAGTATTATGATAGACCTTGTTACGAATGATTACTAAGATGTGTCTCAAGAGTCATAAAAAGTTCTCCTTACTCTCTCATCATAGTAACAACAATTTTGCACATGCTTTATGAAATAGAAAATATAGTTAGTTTTTTTTTTCTTAGCTACTACCCTCTCCCCCCAACTAAAACGAGACATTGTCCTCAATGTTCTAAGGTAGAAAGATAGAGTATAGAAGATATCACCTGAAATAACGAACACTAACAAACCTAAAACACACTAAAACAAATATAAGACACAACAAAACACAATAATAAAACCAAAAGACACAAAAATTCACAAATGAAGGCTTAAATCCAATTTAAGCTTTTTACGGCTTTCCTTAGTTGACCAATTTATGCGACTCATGGAAGGATCAATTACAGGAATGAAAGATTGTAGTTGGTCAATCAATTGTTCAGCAGTAGCAGCAGAGATTATAATTTATCGTGCAGAAGATGTTAGAAATTCTTGTTCCACAGCATGATCAAGAAAAGACAACAACTTATCATAATAATCATTAACATTTAGCAGACCTATGGGTTTATGGTGAATGTGTAGTTGGGCCCAAGAGAAAATGTGAAAGATCTCTTCCAATATGCCTAAACCACTTGGTAAAGCAATGAAAGCATCAGCATGGTTAAACATTGCATTCATTCGAGCAGACATTGTAGAGACTTGTAGTTCCTCTCCAATTGTTTTTCCACTAATGTCCCTTTATGCTAAAGCTTCGAGGACAACCCCCAAAACTTGACTACCTCCTAAAAATACAGCTATTGACACATCTCCTATTAACCCAAGACTGCCTCCCCCATACACTAAATGAATCTTTCTCTCAGCTAGCTCCTAACCAAAATGATTTGCTGATTCTAAAAACTCCTTTTCTTTCCCAAGACTAAATCCACCAAAAACACAAATACTTTTTATTTGATGACTTGGGGAACTTGCCATTTCTACACACTTCTATATTTGATGAATGTATGGGTTGAGTGGAAATGAATGGAAGGAAGAGAGGATTTTATAGATGAGAAATTAAAAGGGCAATCATACCACCTATGTGTAGGCTAGCTGGAGTCTCACACACTCTCTCTCTCTCTTTATTTATTTATTTACTTTTGAAAAAGCATGTGTATGTATAGGTAGTTGTGATTGTGGCTCACATCTTCCCTTAGTTTTACGTCCAAGAATGGCTTAAATGCCCTCTATGGGTCGGGGATAGGCTTCCCATCCAGTTTTCTTAAAAACTAGCAAACAGGGTGCTTTTTAGTCAGATTTCCAAGACTAAGTCGATTATGTTCTTTATGAAATAGTGGCCATAAATCATGAATTGCACGATGCACATCTCCACTAGGATGCATCTCAAGAGTCAACAGAAGATTATCTAAAGACTCCTTACTCAGGCAATCCTTAATGAATTGTATTTTATCTTCACGGTTTATAGATACCATTCCTAAATAATGACATTGTGCATTACAAGTCCATCTAGCACATCGATGATGGACTTTTAGTCGTTTTCCATGACGTTTCTTTGCAAAAGTGTTTTTACCTGTTCCAAGCATGTGTGAAATGAAGGAATTAGAAGACTCACCTGATAATCGGACCTTTACTTCAATCAACCAGCAAATATCTTCAAGAATTCCATGATTCATTAATGATTAGTACTTAAAAGTGCATTTTTATCATGGTTTTATATCATCATTTTGCACTTGAACTATCAATAACTCCTTAACTAAAGCATGTTTTATAATAATATATCTAATAATATAATATACCTTTAATTTGTGGTAAATGTTCATTTTCAATGCAGGCCTATCACATAAATGAAAGGATTGATTGATGACTTTAAGAACTTAAATTGCAAGGGCAAAGAGATGACCAAAATTAGAAAAGAGATGTCGGTGCAATCCAAACCGGAACACTGTTCGGTAATTGGGTCATATCTGGAGATATAGATCTCAGATTTAGGTTTACTTTATATGGATAGAAAGGTAAGACATAGGCCTACAATTTTCATATGGAGCGCAAGATCTAAAAAGGCCATTTTCAAGTCCAAATTATTGCAACAACAAAGAATCCCGAAGTTGTCCTCTAGCCCGAGTACTGTTTAGTATTTTGGCCATATCTGGAGTTCCAAAAGTCCAAATGAGTTGAATTTTTTACACTAGAAATCTGAGACAATTGCCTACAACTTTTATGTTTGTGAGTTGCTCCAATTTTGACGTTATCAATGACGTTTTGGGCAGACAAGAGAAGATAAGGATTGTTACCAAGTCAAGAGTTGGCTACCCACTCATCAATTAGTCATCAAATCAATAGTTCCCAATTTTAGCCTATAAAAGGAGGCATTTGCCATGCATTTAGGCATCTTGGTTTCCAGATCAAGATCATGCTCTTGCTTTCTTTCTTTGTATTTTTTGTAATGTTTATGATTTGCTTTCCTTAATATCAAGTTTATGCCTTTCAATTCCTTTCCTTTGCTTTGTTAACTTTTATCTTATTTATGTTCTTATTTTATTTATTTATTTATTTTTCTTTCATTATGTCTAGCTAAGTTTATTATGTCAAGGTGAAAAGGTTACACTAATGGTGTAAGAATAAGTATAGTGTAAAAATGGTGTAAGAATAAGTATAATGTAAACTTAATATGGACTTTAATGTTTGATACTAACATGTTTTGTATTTGTTATCTTGTTCACTCTTTAATACTTTGCTTGTTAAATGACTAATCTTGATTTATGTTGTATAACACTTGGTACAACAAATGTTTGGCACTTTCATAGCCCATACTGTATGGTATAACCGACACCTGAGCTATGAAAGGAACTTGATTTGTTGTTAACATAAGTTATAATCATGAATGCTTGACGAGATTTACAAGTATTAGCATTAATTGAATAAGATGACTAATGTGATCATGTTAGCAATCTATAATCTGATTGGAACCTCCTTTGTGTATGGTTTCCAATTGAATAATAAGAGTCTATACTATACTTGTTTGACATACCATTAGTGGATCCTCTAACCTTGACATTTGTTATTATCATTATTTAATCTTTACGTTAATTTTCCATCTCAAAGTTCTCATCATCTTCTTCTCCTTCTTTTTCTTTATTATTGTTGTTGTTGTTATTATTACTACTACTACTAGTAGTAGTAGTATTATTAGTATTATTATTATTGTTGTTTATATTTTGTACAATTAACCTCCCTTTGGTTCGACCTCGGTCTTGCTGGGTTATTTATTACTTCGACACTCCTACACTTGGGAGAAGACATCAATCTTCTCGTCGTGTCAATAATAAGAGTTTATACTTTACTTGTTTGACATTCCATTAGTGGATCCTCTAACCTTGACATTGTTTGTTATCATTATTTAATCCTTACGTTAATTTTCCATCTCAAAGTTCTCATCAACCTTTCTTCTTCTTCTTCTTCATCTTCTTCTTCTTCTTCTTCTTCTTTATTATTGTTATTATTATTATTATTATTATTACTATTATTACTACTACTACTAGTATTATTAGTATTATTATTGCTACTATTATTATTGTTGTTGTTATTGTTACTATTGTTGTTGTTTATAATTGTTGTTTATAATTTGTACAATTAACCTCCCTATGGTTCGACCCCGGTCTTGCCGAGTTATTTATTACTTCGACACTCCTACACTTGGGAAAAGACATCAATCTTTTAGTCGTGTCAAGTTTTTGGCGCCGTTGCCGGGGAGGTAAGTTTTGTATAAATTATAATATTTATTTTATTGTCTTCGACACTTCTTCTTTTGTTTTCGTTTTCCTTTTATTCTATTCCTACACGTGCATGAGAGTGTGGTCACATACATCAAGTGGTAGACTTTGTAGGGTATCCTCATCATTTTCAGAAAATATGGCCGAAGAAGATAATCAATCACTTCATAATGAGAAAATGAGACGTGCAAGAACACTTAGAGACCACATTAATCCCACAAGAACAAGTGCACCATCATGCATAGTTTTCCTCCCGATGCATTTCATTTTAATTTTAAGCTAAACATTATTCAACTTTTACCTTCTTTTCATGGCTTAGGATTGGAAAATCCATACTTGCATTTAAGAGAATTTGAGGAGGTTTGCAACACATATAATAATTTAAATTGTAGCATGAACACCATCAGATTAAAGCTTTTTCCTTTTTCATTAAAAGATAAAGCTAAAACATGGCTACAAAATTTAAGACCAGTAAAAGATAAAGCTAAAACATGACTGCAAAATTTAAGACTAGGATCCATTCGTGCTTGGGATGAAATGCAACAACAGTTTTTAAAGAAGTTTTTCTCATCTCATAGAACAAACTCTTTTAAAAGACAAATCACCACTTTCACTCAAAAACCAGGAGAAACATTTTACCGATGTTGGGATAGGTATCGAGACTCGCTAAATACTTGCCCTCATTATGGTTTTGAAACATTGAGATTGGTTTCACATTTCTATGAAGAGTTAACACCTAGAGATAGGCAAATAGTTGAATTGATGTGCAATGGAACTTTTGAAGATAAAGATCCTGATGAAGCAATGGAGTACTTAGACTTGTTAGCTGAAAATGCTCAAAATTGGGACACCGCGGGTACTTAGCTAAAAATGCTCAAAATTGGGACACCGCGGGTACTTATGAGGCACCGAGTAAAACTCAACCTCATACATCTAGTGGAGGTATGTACAACCTTAGGGAAGATCGAGGCACTAGAATTGAAAAAGAGTGGTCAATTAAAATTTGTTGAAAACATTACGTGTCAAATATATGAAACAAATGAACACTCAACCAATAAGTGTCCAACCTTGCCTTATTTTAAAGAATGTCTCCATGAACAAGCCCATGCTTTAAACAGTTTCCAAAGGGCCAACCACAACCCATACTCACAAACATACAACCCTGGTTGGAGAAATCACTCAAATTTTAGTTGGAAGAGTGAGAACAACAATGGAAAAATTTCATAACCACTGTTTCAAGGAAACCACAATTTCTAAATTTCTCATGGATATGCACCTCCTTATGCTCCACTTCCTAGAAGAAATCTTGAGGAAACATTGCATGCTTTTATTGAAAAGCAAGAGACAATCAATACTCAACTTGCTCAAAACATGACAGATTTTAAAGATACTCTTACAAAATTAACATCTGCTCTCAGTTTTCATCTCAACCACAACAAAATCCCAAGGGGCAATACAATGCAAATGCAAGTAGTTCCGGAAGCAAACACATGGATCAAGTCAAATCAGTCACTACTCTGCACAATGGTAAGGTTATTCAAAAACCCTCTCTTGAACCTTATGAGAAAGATGATGAGTCAATCTCTGAGGGTAAGGAAGGGGTTGAATCTGAAAATTGCAAAGAAAAGACTAATTCTCCGCCAGCACTTCCATTTCCTCAAGCCATTACCAAACTCTAAAATTTTTGAAATTTTCAAACACGTAGGAATCAATATACCTTTGCTGGATGCTATTAAACAGATTCCTTCATATGATAAATTTTTGAAAGATCTATGCACTATGAAGAGGAAACTAAATGTGAAAAAGAAAGCTTTTCTAGCCGAACAAGTAAGTGCTATTATTTAGAACAATAATGCTTTGAAATATAAAGACCTTGGTTGTCCTATAATTTGTTGCTTTATTAGAGAGCATAAAATTGAAAGAGCCTTACTTGATCTCGATGCTAGTGTGAATTTACTTCCATATTCAGTTTTTTAGAGTCTCAATCTAGGTGAGTTAAAACCAACTTCTATAACCCTTTTACTTGCCGATAGATCTATAAAAGTGCCTAGAGGAATAATTGAAGATGTGTTAGTACAAGTCGATAAATTCATTTATCCTATGAATTTTATTGTCTTGGACACACAACCTGTTGAAGTATGTAATTCATTTCCTTTTATTTTAGGACATCCATTTCTTGCAACTTCTAATGCATTGATTGATTGTAGGAATGGACTGATGAAGCTATCATTTGGAAACATGACATTGGAGATGAATATTTTCAATATTTGCAAGCAACCTATAGATGATAATGATTTACAGGAAGTGGAATTTACTGAAAAATTAATTCATGAACAATTTCCAACCACTTCCAGTGAAATTGAGATTGATGAATCTGATGATTTGCAAATGATTTATTCAAGTGTTCAACCACCAAAACCTGATTTGAAGCCGAAATGATTTATTTTCAGGAAGAATCAAAGATAAGTAATTGGAGGCCATAAATTGAGGAATTGCCACCACGATCAATTAAGTCCGTACCTTTAAGTGTTTAACCACCAAAACTTGATTTGAAACCGCTGCCATCCAATCTCAAATACTCATTTTTGGGAGAAAATGAAACTTTTTCGGTAATAATCTCTTCCAAACTTAATGCACATCAATAAGGTAAGTTATTACAAACTCTGAAAATGCACAAAAATGCATTAGGATGGACCATAGCTGATATAAAAGGAATTACTCCTTTGATTTGTACACATAGAATTTATTTAGAGGAAAATGCTAAACCCTCTAGAGAAATGCAACGATGGCTAAATCCTAATATGAAAGAAGTAGTGAAAAATGAAGTCATTAAGCTTCTAGATAATGAAATCATTTATCCTATTTCTAACAGCAAATGGGTAAGTCCTACCCAAGTTGTACCCAAGAAGTCTGGAGTCACTATGATAACAAATGAGAACAATGAGTTAATTCCCACTAGAACTGTTACTAGTTGGCGTATGTGCATTGACTATAGAAAACTTAATTCAATGACTAGAAAAGATCATTTTCCTTTACCTTTCATGGATCAAATCCTAGAAAGAGTTGCAAGTCATGAATTTTATTGTTTCCTAGATGGTTATTCGGGTTACAACCAAATTGAAATTGCATTGGAAGATCAAAAGAAGACTACTTTCACATGTCCATTTGGTACTTTTGCATATCGAAGGATGCCTTTTGGATTATGTAATGCACCAGCCACATTTCAAAGATGCATGCTTAGTATATTTAGTGATATGCTTGAACATTTTCTTGAGATTTTCATGGATGATTTTTTTTGTTTTTGGTGATTCATTTGATGATTGTTTAACTAACTTAGAAAAGGTTTTGACCAGGTGTGAAGAGAAGAATCTTGTGCTGAATTGGGAAAAATATCATTTTATGGTAACAAACGGCATTGTACTTGGTCACATTGTTTCATCAAAAGGAATTGAGGTTAACAAATCTAAAATTGAGTTAATTGCACACTTGCCAACACCAAAATCTCTTAAAGATATTAGATCATTCCTAGGACATGCTGGTTTTTATAGAAGGTTCATCAAAGATTTTAGTGTAATATCTAAGCCTTTAAGTAACTTTCTAACAAAGGATACAATTTTTGAATGGACTGAACATTGTGAAGAAGCCTTTGTTAAACTTAAAAACTTGCTTACTTATGCTCCTATCATTCAACCTCCCGATTGGTCATTACCTTTTGAAATAATGTGTGATGCTAGTGATTATGCCGTAAGTGCTATTTTGGGACAAAGAAAAGATAAGAAACCTTATGTAATTTACTATGCAAGTAAAACTTTAAATAGTGCTTAAATGAATTATACCACCATTGAAAAAGAATTACTTGCAGTAGTATTTGCATGTGAAAAATTTAGGTCTTATCTTGTTGGCTCACCTGTTGTTGTTTTTAGTGATCATGCAGCATTGAAATATCTTTTTTCTAAGAAAGATTCTAAGGCTAGATTGGTGCGGTGGATTTTATTACTTCATGAATTTGATATCACAATCAAAGATAAAAAAGGCAGCGAAAATATTGCTGCAGATCACTTGTCAAGATTGACAACAGATTCGAAAACTAACATCACACCAATCGATGACTACTTTCCCGATGAATCTTTACTTTCTATCTCTACAATGCCTTGGTTTGCTAATATTGTCAATTTTCTTGTTTAAGGACAATTGCCAGCTCATTAGAATACCCAAGATAAAAGAAAGTTCTTGAACGAAGTGAAGAACTTTTATTGGGATGATCCTTATTTACTCACAAACATACAACCCTGGTTGGAGAAATCACCGAAATTTTAGTTAGAAGAGTGAGACCAACAATGCACAAACTTCACAACCACCATTTCAAACACATCATAATTTCCAAAATTCTCATGGATATGCACCTCCTTATGCTCCACCTCCTAGAAGAAATCTTGAGGAAACATTGCATGCATTCATTGAAAAGCAAGAGACAATCAATACTTAACTTGCTCAAAACATGACAGATTTTAAAGATACTCTTGCAAAATTAACATCTGCTCTCAGTTTCCAAGAGAAAGGTAAGTTTCCATCTCAACCACAACAACATCCCAAGGGGAAATACAATGCAAATGCAAGTAGTTCCGGAAGCCAACACATGGATCAAGTCAAATCAGTCACTACTTTATGCAGTGGTAAGGTTATTGAAAAACCCTTTCTTGAACCTTATGAGAAAGATGATGAGTCAATCTTTGAGGGTAAGGAAGGGGTTGAATCTGAAAATTGCAAAGAAACGACTGATTGTCCACCACCACTTCCATTTCCTCAAGCCATGACCAAACAAAGGAAAGTCAATCATAACTCTGAAATTTTTGAAATTTTGAAACAGGTAAGGATCAATATACCTTTGTTGGATGCTATTAAACAAGTTCCTTTCAATGCTAAATTTTTGATAGATCTATGCACTGTGAAGAGGAAACTGAATGTGAAAAAGAAAGTCTTTCTAGCCGAACAAGTAAGTGCTATTCTTCAGAACAATAATACTTTGAAATATAAAGACCCTGGTTGTCCTACAATTTCTTGCTTTATTGGAGAACATAAAATTGAAAGAGCTTTACTTGATCTTGGAGCTAGTGTGAATTTACTTCCATATTCAGTTTTTCAAAGTATCAATCTAGGTGAGTTAAAACCAACTTCTATATCTCTTTTACTTGCCGATAGATCTCTAAAAGTGCCTAGAGGAATAATTGAAGATATGTTAGTACAAGTCAATAAATTCATTTATCTTGTGGATTTTATTGTCTTGGACACAGAACCTGTTGAAGCATGTAATTCATTTCATGTTATTTTAGGACGTCCATTTCTTGCAACGTCTAATGCATTGATTAATTGTAGGAATGGACTGATGAAGCTATCATTTGGAAACATGACATTGGAGATGAATATTTTCAACATTTGCAAACAACCTAGAGAAGATAATGATTTACAAGAAGTAGATCATATTGACGAATTAGTTTATGATCAACTTGAATCTACTTTAAGTAAAAATGAGTTGGATGAATCTGAAGATTTCCAAATGATTTATTCTGAGGAAGAAATCACGGATGAAAAAAGCACCGAAAATGTTGATGTGAATCTTTTGCCAACAATGATAACAAATTCGACATCTGATATCACATCAATCGATGATTACTTTCCTAACGAATCCTTACTTTCTCTTAGTCCAATGCCTTGGTATGATAAAAATAACAATTTTCTTGCTTTAGGAGATTTGCCAGCGGATTGGAGTACCCAAGACAAAGAAAAGTTTTTGAACGAAGTGCAGAGCTTTTATTGTGATGACCCTAACTTATTCAAATATTATCCTGATCAAATATTTCAAAGATTCATTCCCTACAATGAGGTAAGTAGTGTCATTAAACTTTGTCATTCTGAAGCATGTGGAAGTTATTTCTCATCAAAAAAGACAGCTGCAAAAATCATTCAAAATGGATTTTATTGGCCCACCATGTTCAAGGACACGCATGCATTCTGTAAAACTTGTGAAAATTGTCAAAAAGTTGATACTGGTCAAAAAGTTTTGTTTTATAATTCTCAACTCTATGCATTCCTTACAGAGCTAAGACCAAGATGGAGCAATCCTTATGGGGTCTGTGATATTGAGAATTCAATGAATGACAATGTTTTTAAGGAAAATGGACATCGTTTGAAAGCTTACTTTGATAATTTTCCTAATGAAAATGAATCAACTGGTTTGAATGATCTTGTAGATAAAGGTTGATTATTTTGTTTTTCTTACATTGTTTTTGTGTTTCTTTTTGAGTGATTTTTGCTAGTTTCTCTCACCCCGGTCAAATGGCGGATAACGGTACTCCGTGACTTAAGTCGGTTCTTTCAGTTTCCTATAATAACTGATATTTGTGTATATATTTATGCAATTATTTGAATCTCTCTTCCAATTCTCATTTGAAAATGGACACTAATCTTGAAAAATTGAAAAAGTATTTTTCCGCTCTGTCTCAAAATGCGATTACAAAAATTTACCGTGCTAGATGTGCAAGATTGAGATTGTTAATGAATCATGGAATTCCTGAAGATATTCGCTGGTTGATTGAAGCAAAGGTCCGATTATCAGGTGAGTCCTTTAATTCCTTGATTTCACACATGCCTGGAACAGGTAAAAACACTTTTGCAAAGAAACGTCGTGCAAAACAACTACAAGTCTGTCATCGATGTGCTAGATGGACTTGTAATACACAATGTCGTTCTTTAGGAATGGTATCTATAAACCGTGAAGATAAAATACAATTCATTAAGGATGACCTGAGTAAGGAGTCTTTAGATAATCTTCTCTTGACTCTTAAGACGCATCGTAGTTGAGATGTGCATCGTGGAATTCATGATTTATGGCCACTATTTCATAAAGAACATGATCGACTTAGTCTTGGGAATCTGACTAAAAAAGACCTTGTTTGCCAGTTTTTAAGAAACTGGATGGGAAGCCTATCCCCGACCCATAGAGGGCGTTTAAACCGTTCTTGAACGTAAAACTGATTAGTACTTAAAAGTGCATTTTTATCATGGTTTTATATCATCATTTTACACTTGAAATATCAATAACTCCTTAACTAAAATATGTTTTATAAGAATGTATCTAATAATATAAGATACCTATAATTTGTGGTAAATGTCTATTTTTAATGCAGGTCTATCACATAAATGAAAGGATTGATTGATGACTTGAAGAACTTAAACATTTTAAATGCAGGCCTATCACATAAATGAAAGGATTGATTGATGACTTTTAGAACTTAAACTGCAAGGGCAAATAGATGACCAAAATTAGAAAAGAGATGTCGATGCAATCCAAACCGGAACACTATTCGGTAATTTGGTCATATCTAGAGCTATAGATCCCAGATTTAGGTCAAATTTATATGGATGGATAGGTAAGACATAGGTCTACAACTTTCATATGGAGCCCAAGATCTAAAAAGGTCAGTTTCATGTCCAAATTGTAGCAACAACAAAGAAGCCCGAATCTGTCCTCCAGCCCGAGCACTGTTCAGTATTGTGGCCATATCTGGAGTTCTAAAAGTCCAAATGAGCGGAATATTGTACACAAAAAAGCTGAGACAATTTCCTTCAACTTTCATGTTTTCAAGTGGCTCCAATTTTGACATTATCAATGATGTTTTGGGCAGACAAGAGAAGATAAGGATTGTCACCAAGTCAAGAGTTGGCCACCCACTCATCAATTAGTCATCAAATCAATAGTTCCCAATTTTGGCCTATAAAAGGAGGTATTTGCCATGCATTTAGGCATCTTGGTTTCCAGATCAAGATCATTTATTAGTACTTAAAAGTGCATTTTTATCATGGTTTTATATCATCATTTTGCACTTGAAGTATCAATAA
>NW_011501054.1:0-20736 GCF_000495115.2 Populus euphratica
ATCTCTTTGTCCTTTCAATTTCAGTTCTTAAATTCATCAATCAATCCTTTCATTTATGTGATAGGTCTGCATTTAAAATAAACATTTACCACAAATTAAAGGTATCTTATATTATTAGATATGTTATTATAAAACATGCTTTAGTTAAGGAGTTATTGATACTTCAAGTGCAAAATGATGATATAAAATCTTGATAAAAATACACTTTTAAGTACTGATCAACCAACATATTCATAACCATGTACAAGATATACAAGAACAGAAGAGGAAATAAACTCTCATCATAATAGAACTAGAGAAATATGATAACAAAAGAGGGAACATGCTCTCATAAAAGATTAGCCATGCAGGGCCCAAAACAAGTGAGTAGTAATGGGTAATAAAGAAACATAACAAGGTTTGCAGGTGTCAAAATTAACTTAACCAGCATCATAAGCCAAAGAAAAACATCAAATGACAGCAAACAACTAACCATAAAATCAAGACCAGAAAGCAACCAGTAAACCAATCAAAGTAATGAGAAGCCTAATTAAACAAGAAGAAGCTAGAACCAAGCAAAGAAGCATCTTAAAGCAAGCAATAATAAATGGCCAGATCATTATGAAGCATGATTCAGCTGGTAGCAGCTACCATGACAGTACAAGGTAACGCAAGAAGACTTGGCCCACCTCACATTTGAAGTAGATCAATAGCAGCTCGCTAGAAAGTATCAAGAATCAACATTACCCAATATGTATAAGGGAGTAGTTCGGGTCATGAAAGTAAAACACCATATAAAATAAAACTTGGAATTTATGAAGCACCTCATCAATTGACATATAAAATAAAACTTGGAATTTATGAAACACCTCATCAATTTAATTGCTATTTCCATCAAAAAGCCGCTTATTTCTCTCCTTCCATATCAAATAGATAGTGAGACTGAGAGAGACTTTTTTCATTCTAGACTCAAGGCTCTTCCCAGTTGTATGAAGCCTCTAGCAGCACTCCTCAAAGTAAACATATTTCTAGTGATGTGGAGCCATGACTTAATTTTATTCCACAAGAGGGATGACTAGCTGTAAGCAAAGAAAAGGTGGCTATGATTCTCTTCTTTCTATTGACAGAAAATACAAGAGAAGTCTAGAGAAAGGAATCATATCCTGTCTTTTGTTCTGAGCTTCTCTAACATTGCTAGCCAAAGGATAAATTTGTAACAAGGTAGGGACCAAAGCTTCTAAACCACATTTACCCAAGGGACAATAGACCCTTTAAACTTAAGGAAGGCATGTGCATTCAAGGAGAAACAACTAGCATCCTGCTCCCAGCTTCGCATTAGAGCAATGACTACCAAGTGATCCTCACAAACTTCAAGAAGCTCATTATTTAAATTGATGATGGACTTCCATACTTGAAAATATATTTTGATCAAACTCTAACATGCAAAATTAAAGTAACTTAGTCCTAAAATAATAAAAGTGTTTTGATTACAAAAATAACTCAATATTTGTTAAAATGACATGATAAATAATGTGGGGTGACCAAACAAATTTTGAGCTCACTTACAAAATTGAAACATACATCATGGAGCTAAGTTTTAGCGGTATGCATAATGACATGTAGTGGATTCAATAGTTATGGACTCGTGAATCATGATTCTTTACAAGTTCAAATCATTACAATGGATGAGATAAAAATTTATTGGGTTTAGCTGACTTTACTTGAAATGAGAAAATATCATTTTTGTTTATTCCTTTCACTATTTTTAAAATATATATCCCCTGTAAATCCTAATTTAAGCCTAATGAAAATTTTCTTTCAAAAAGAAACCGTAACATGGATGACACCCCACACTAAGAGCAAATGAAGAATTTTTTTTTTTTATTGGAAAGATGAAGACAATGTTAAAATCAATAGTAAAAGAGAATGTTAAGAATGGAAGCCTAATGATTGAGAAATGGTTGGAAGTTAAAAAGGCCCTAGACTAAGGAAGGCTGTGGGAAAACTAAAAGTAGATTGCATTTAAAGGCAAGTCAAGGTTAAGAGTTGGAAAATACCTATCAAGTTTATGAGAGGCAAAAAGAAATTGTTTTAATAGAGAAAAGGCACAACAAATGCCAAGAGTTGATGTTGAGGGCAAGTTTAAAAAAAAAAGAAAAGAAAGAAAGGAAAAGATATTGAACTATACACATATCTTTTAGTATATATGATAAAGCCTCTAACATCTTCAAATGATTGATTATCCATCAAAGAGGAAGTTGGGTTTGTATTATAGCTTCTATTAAGAGAATATTGATATTTTAAGGGAACACAAAATGAGTGGCATGGTTATATGTCATTATTTTACAAAGATAGTGAAATAGAAATAAAAAAATAATGAGGCTAATGATTAGCGAAAAATCTTGCCTTTCTTTGGATTGAAATTTAAGATAAATGAGTATTAAAGATAAATGATGGTAAGTTTTGATATTCTCTTTAAGTTTGAGATTTACAATGAAAGGATTGACATGATTATATGCCAATGTTTGATCTTGATTGATAACACTGAAAACTTTTTACTGATAAAAAATCTTGTTAAAAGCGAGGCATGATTATATGTGATTGTTTGATTATGATTGAGTGTCTTGTCTAGTCTTAGAAAACAAGATTAATTAATAAAATATATGACATGGTTATATGTCATTTCTTTTATAACAAGAGAAAACAAGTTAATGAATAGTTGATAGTGATCCTAAGTATTTGAAAATCTCAAACGCTTTTTAAGCTTATGAATTTCTTTTTTTTTCATAGCCATAAGTCATAGCTTACATTTCGTGCTTTTAAAAGCCTTGTTTAATAAAGTAAATAATTTAAATCGATTAATAGTGCTCTTAAAACTTAAAGAGCTTTTCCATATAAGTTGTGGGTTCATGAACTAAGTTACTAGTTATAATATATATTAATAAGATAAATGCTCACAAGATAAAAAAAAAATTTTAATGAAACCTCGAGTCTTTACTCTAAACCTCTTGTTGTTGAAATCCACAAAGGGTTACTTCATCATGTGCCATCAAATGACATACCTAAAATCAAATATTAAAATTGATAAAAAAAAAAACTATTGGAAAACTATTTTAATCTTACAATGGGTCAATTTTTATTTTTAAAATATAAAATAAGCAAATAATTGCATATATTGAGTGATGTGTGTTAGGTATTTGACCAAAAAAGCTTGATTTTCAAAATACTTTGAAAAACTGACATCTCTTTAATTTTATTTTAACAAATTAGACTTGAATGGATATGATCTTTGAAATTTCCAATTTGATTCCAAAACAAGGAAGATTTGCAAACAAACAAAAAAAAACATTGATTAAATATGAAAAATCCTTAACAGAAATGATATTAACACTCCCTAGCCATCTTTGAAAAGTTGAGTAGCCGAGACAATGTAATGGATCTTGGGAGGGAATGCAAACAATATTCAGATTAATAGGGTCAAAGAAACATAATCAAATGATAATTTTATGAAATTCATTAAAGTTATGACAATGATAAAGCATCATGATAATAAACAAAAGAACAAGCACATTTAGATTAGTTAAGGGCAATGTTTCTTAAAAGACAGCCTATGATTTAATCAATTCTAGTAGTAGTTGAGAGTCACACTGCACTTAAGTAGAATCATGTTTGAAATCTTGGTTTACCTTATAAAGGATGCACGCCACCTAGATTGATTGTAGAACAATTTACTTTAAAGCCAATTAATTTAACATTTTACCACATGAATATGATTATTTTGTGTATTTTGGTTGGCCTATTTTTTTTTTTTACAAATTTTAAATGTTTAATTTGTGCTTAAATTATTGTTTGAATTATTTTGAATTTTAGTAATTTGTAAAAATATAATTGTAGGGTGTGTGAGTAAAATATAGTTAAAAAAATGTGTTTGCATGTTCTTATATATTTTTGAATACTTAAAACCAAAAAGAAAAAAAAAATTAATTGTTGTAATTGCATACGGTCAAATCTCTTAAAAATAAAATTAAAAATCATATATTTTTTTTAAAAGAATACATGATATGTTTTATTTTATTTTTAGCATGTATTTTGAATTTAATAATTGATTCATTGAATCCATAAGAATTTGATCAATATTTCAAAAATCACTAAAATCTTAATTCATGTAGATTAATTCTGGTATAAATATTAAACCTCAAAGTGAGACTAATATCTAAATATCAAGAGTTAACTAGAAAATTCTCAAAAATATTATAAATATTCATCAATTTTAATCAAGTATTTTTTGCCGTAATATATAAATTAAAAAAAAAACTTTTTTCATAAAAATTTATTTAGGTATATGAACCCATATTAATTTTTAAACACCAGATTTATTCATATCATAAACCATAGATAAACTACCCATAAAAAACTCCTTGAAACCTTTAAACAATATCAAACCACACCATGCAAATTATCTCAAGTAAGGTACACTTAAATATTAATATCTTTCTTAACCACAATCAGTTTATTACCTTTAAAATATTTAATAAAATCAGTATAACCGGGCTTTTCGACAACTCCAAATAACTAGATAACAACTCTTTCAAACCCCCTAACATTGTGTGTCCACATGTGACAATATAAAAAATGCAATTTTAATTATAATTTAGTGCTTATAGTTCATCAAAACAAATTAATTTATCCCTCATGTAAAACATAATTAAATATTCCTTTAACTAGAGTTAACCATGCTTAATTAATAGTAATTTGTTTTGAAAAATGCTTTGATTTCTCGCCAATCTTGCCATTCTATCTGCTTCTTTACCATATCTATTTTGCAAAATAAATTGAAAAAGGAACATGAATTGGAAAAAAATGATTAAGTTATAAATGAATTTAAAAACAAAGGGATAAAATATATATAGTTTATAAAATTACAAGGACTAATCAATTGTTTTTTACTAATCGACAGAGACCAAGTTGGAATTAACTAACAGTATTGGTAGCTCACCCCAGAGTCACAGCCATTCAACTTTGGCCTCGATGAGAACTAAAACCAAAAAATACAAGTCATATTGACATCACAACGCTATGGTACATGCCTTATTATGATCTGGAATATATTGTCATGTAAATACATTCCAAAAACTAATGGGGGCCTACCATGAGGTTCTAAGTCCTCGCACATTTATGTTTCTAAGCACAATTCCAGATTTATAATGGAAACGAAAATAGTTTAAAGAAAATGTTATCAAATATAAACAAAACTTGTGTTGCTATATTACAGGCTTTTAGTTCTTAGTGTTACGGGGCAGACCGCCAAAAAAGAAAACTCTTTTCAGAATTATTGCCAGAAGTAAATACTTGTAAACTATTTACCTATTGTTTCCAAGAAAAAGGCTCACCGGCTGTTCCTTGTAACCTTGTGGCACTTGAATCATTCTCAGATTTCTTCAGTGTTTGCCCTGACTTAATTTGGCCTCCCTGTGAAATATAGAAAGAGACAAATCAGTCTACGATCACTTGAATTCATCTGGTGCATTGAAGGAAATGACAACATCTCAAGGCTAAGCAACAAGACTAAAACCAGCAGGAGACTTTGATCCGCATAATTGGGTAAATATGTAGGATTTGAATTTCAGAATGATGGACTGCTATTGATTTTGCACATATGAAGATGGGAAGCAATATTCAAAATGATGCACTACAATCTCTGAACACGTGGACCAGGGGCTTTTTTATCCAGGGAGAGGAGATATGGATATGGCTGTTTGGCATAATAGATGAAGCATACGATTGAATTCAGAGAAAAAAGAAATTGCCCAAGACATGATTTTCACTTACAGCTCCCTTATTGGCTGTTAACCTTCGACTTGACGGAGCCCGTGCCACAGATGAAGCAGCTGCAGCTGCTGCCACACGGATTCTGCACAATATTTAAAAAAGAAATTGTCAATTGTTTTGGCAATTTTTTGGCACCAAACTTAACTTATAGCTGGATCAACTCCAAAATACCTTTTATGTACATCTACATATTCATCTGTTTCATCCACAATCTCTTCCTGCGTTGTCAATACTACTATTAGCATACATGGAAAAGGCTGCTTAGATCCTAGAACCGAAAGGAAGAAAGTTAACAGAGGCCTCTAATTTACCTGCAGGAGTTCTTCAAATACATCTTCTAGGGTGATGATGCCAATAACTTCACCATCTTCAATATCCTCTGATAGCTGGGGCAATCCATTTTTTGAAACATCATTGCGCTGTGAAGAAGGATGCCTACTTGACCTTGAAATCCTGTCAATATCCACAACAACGCTATCTGACTTCTCATCTTGCTTGGACAGCAATGGAGTAGTCAATTGGGAATCCCGGCCAGTTACTTTGCTTCCTTCCTGTTCTTCTCCGTCAATTGTTGGCGGAAGATCCTTGCTTTTCCCCTTAGCCTTCACAACTGCTGCCATATGACTGCTACCCTTTTGAAACTCATTCAGTATATCATACAGAGGCATATCAGATGGAACCCTAGAGAAATATCAACATACATACACTTAGCATATATTCCGTACTTTGTTCAAGGAGGAAGCCAGAAAAATATAGAGGGGGGGAGGGGCATTAAACACCGTGGAATTCTTCGGATAGAAACTGCACTAACTGGGGTCTCTGTTTCAGGTCGCACGGTGAGAAGGCTTTTCACCTAATTACATATAGAATAAAAACAGCCACATGCAAATCAGGTAATTATAAAACCAGAGTAGCATATATAATAGGGGAAACCCATCAATATAACCTCACATCATCTCTGAATCACAACCTTCTATTAATTGTAACTTTCATTTGTTTCTATTGCTCATTTACTAAAATACCCATTTAAGTCGATTCATATTGAAACTGTCAACTGTTGCACATGAGACCATTAATTTTACCAAAAATAATTGAGAGTGATATATTAAAGATCAGGAACAAACCAAAGGTTATAAGTGATTGATTTTTTTAAAAGGATACAGTTGATAAATGGTGTTAGATGGATATATTGATAGGTTTCTCCTATATAAAAAAACTCTTAAATCTGCAAGAATCTATAAAATACAAAACCCACCAGAAGAAGTCCAATGATATTTTTTGGATTCCCGGAATACACAGGAACTCGGCTATGACCCCGGGCAAGAATTTTTCCCATTGCCTCCCTGAGTTACAAGTATGATTAAATAAATATATAAACACAACTATATGCAAATATTTAAATGAAACACAAGAAAGTGAAAACGACATGGCATATGAGCAGCTGAGCAAAACTTACCAGTCCAACTTTGAGTTGACATCTAGGGAGAAAGTTGATTCAATAGGTGTCATAGCCTCTTCAGCAGTCTGGTCAAGTTTATACATAAAACTTTACTTTAAGATGCAGGTTGAATTATAATCTCAAAATATTTAATCTAGGAGTGGAAGTATATACAAATATGTCACTTTGTGAATTTATTGGCTAATCCGTACACCCAGCACCCAACCCACATCATCATCCTCATCAACTTTAAAATAGTTATGTTAATTGACTGTTTTTTTAAACATAAAAAGAAAAAGAAGAAGAAGAAGCAGTGACCATCCATCCAGGTAAATAAGTAAATTTGCTTAAAATTATCATAGCCAAGAAATAATCGAGACCACCTGGCATTAAATTTTCTCACAACTACAGGATTATTTCCATTAAAATAAAAAGTAAAATTGCATGAAAAGGAACACAAGGAATTAAAAAATCAAGCAAAACTCAATTTTATATCTCCAGATTCCTTCAAACTCAAAAATTTCTTAAGCTTAAAATGAAATAAATTTGAAAATCCCATTTTTTGTAATGAAAACATAATTTGAAAACCCCAATTGAAACAAAACCTCTTTATTGGCAACCTCTCTTTGTTTCTTTCATGAGCTTTGTTTGAGTAGGTGAACTTGGTGGCTGGTGTAACTTCTTTTTGCAAAAGATTTATATTTACATATCCAATAGTGTGTGTATGCAAATATGGGCATTTTGGTTTGTTTCAAATCTGAGTTCGGTTATTTTAAAGCATGACAATTGAGAGAAATGGGTCTTGAGTGTAATTATATTCTCTTTGGTGTCCACAAAAATGCAAGGGAAGAAGAAACGTAGATATGGCAATGAAAAGAGTGCATTTTTTCACTTGATGGAACAATAATTTAGCAAACTGTGGTGGAACATGTGATTTTCATGTCATTTTATAGATAAATAAAATGAAAGGAATTTGATGGACAAGTCTCCATCCAAATGACCCATAATTCAAGGATTTGAATTAAAAAAAAGGTGAGGAGCTGTCAATCGAAACAGGCAGTAGCAGAGGGTTTTGTATGGATTCACAAAATTTATTTGTCTTCTGGAACCCCTTGAGAAACTTAGGATTGCAATTCCAACTTGGATATGAAGTTCAAATCAAATTAAAATCAATGCTTCTCAATAAGTTAGGCTACAAGCAAAATACAATTGACTACAGAAGACCCCCACCACTCCACTCCACCCTGTCCCTAATCCAATCAAAAAATTTAAGATGAAGTGATCACATTTCCCTAACTAATACATATTCAAGCATCTGAATTGTGAGAATACAATAGAAAGGAAAGAAATTATGTACCATTCATGGCCAACATCAAATTTTACAGTGAAGAATGGCACACAAACCAAAAAATAGATGCTAATTTCATATGGAGCATACCTTTTCAGTCAAATCTAGTGCACCACTAATAATTGTTGTCTCATCATGTGTGAGTTCACCACCCTTGCCAGCCTAGATATTTCAAGAAAAAGATGTTACATTGTAAATGAAAAAAAAAAGGGGGGGGGGGGGGGGGGGGGGAAGGAAATGGCGATTTATTAATACTTCCAAAGTTTTTGAAATCTTGATGAATTTCAGTGGTCAATTAACTTGTAATCTATATGTTTTCGACAATTTACTTTACCTCCTGGCTGTGGATGGAAACGAGAGCTTTTAATTGAGCCCGCCTAAATAATGCTTCATTATGTCCTAACACGCAATCCAGAACCTGTATCATGACATTTCTTGGAGTTAGAGAGTGCTTATAAGTATATAAGACGGGCTGCGTGCACTTCAAAATGTGAGGATAGGCTGAACTATCCTGCAGGAGTACGTTGCAGAATAAAACAGTATTTTTTCTTTTCCAATTTTTCTTTGTAAGCCAGAAAAAGCTAAATAACTGAAGGTTCATGGTTCAAATCAGCTAGGTACAATATTTTTCCTTCTTCAATGGGAGAGGAAAACAATTACATCCTTATAGCTCAAGAACATGGAAGAAACTAACACCTATTCATAACTCTATTCTTATTTCTGAAATAATCATTACTACAGCTGCAGCAAACCACTAAATCACTTATTAATCTAGCTTCACAATTACTATGTTTCTACAGCCAAGATCATACAGGTAAACAGAGAACCATTAAGTAAAAGAAAGATATACGCAAAGGCGGGTGCAGGATTTTATAGTGTATGCATAAAATTGTTTCTGTGATAAGATGAGTTCATATGAAGTAAGCTAGAAAAGCTAATCATCAAAAGAAAAGAAAAAAGTAAAATAATAGGTACAAACTTGGGCTTGTTTTACTGCCTTTTATTTTAAAAGAACACTGGAAATTTATCCAACAACTCGTGATCCTACTTTACACAAAACTCGGGTGTAGCAATTTCTGTTGTACCACTTACCTTGCCAATGGGATATGCAACTGGATAACAAGTTACCATCAAAATTCGCACAAGCCATACAAAGTTGGCACCTACCGCAAGTCCATATCTGGTGCATATTGCTTGTGGAATAACCTGAAAATAGAGAATGTCCACCTCAGCTAAGACTAAAAAGTTCTACCACATTTAATTATTTAAGCCTGGTTAAAGAAGAGCTTAGCAAGATGAGAGTAGGTAGACAAAAAATGTACCTCCCCAAAAGCTAGCACAAATGTCACAGAAAGTATAATAGCAACATACTGATTGAAAAGCTTATCCAAGTATATAGGAAGAGCCTGCATGCAGAGCACCATATCTAACTGCTATCAACAACTGTTTACTGAAAATTCAATCAACACAATAATATTCAAGAGAGACGAAATTCAAGCAAAATAGTACTATTCAAGAGAGATGAATCGCACAATTATCTGCAAGTTCACTAAGCAGCCTCACTCTCTCTAACCCAAAGCTAGTCGCGGTACTCACATTTTTGCAGCATGCTTTCCTTTAACCATATGTATAACCAAAAACAAAAATTCTCTGAATAGCATTCCTCCCTAGTAATTAATCTAGATTAACAATCATCTCCTAATTGTTGTTAAAGTGCCACATCTCTTTGATGTCAGCATAAATAAGCGTAATGCGACTAAGGTGCTTTAGCAAAAGTGCTTTTCAACTAAAAAAAAAATCAATTTGATGCCTCTTTTTTTTCAATGGTTTTGACAGATTCTTCACATTAAAACCTTAATAAAGCATCAATTTTAATGCTTTTACCGTCTAAACTCACTTTGAAAAGCACTTGCAACCGCATTACCAAAGGGAGCCTAAAAGCGATAAATTCAAACGAAGATTACCTCCATAGCAATAGCATTACATAGAAGCAGAGTCACCAGAAGCTGATGCTGCTTTTGAACAACCGGAAGAATTGCAGCTAATAAAATTAAATTTATGAAAATCAGAGAAAATCAATGCCGAAAATTGCGTTTGAAAAAAAAGAATAAAAAATTTACCAACCAGCTTGTTTTTTCTCGGTAGAAGTGCCACTACGTTGAAGAATCTCGAGATCTACAAGGCCGAGAGACATGAGGCCTAAGGTAAGACCAGACATGATACCCGCGAAGAGAACGAGGAAGCAAGAAATTCCTGCGTACACAAACCACGAGAACGATCCAAACGGAATTCCATCTTCTCCGCTTGATTGAGCTAACACCGTCAACATCCTCGTCGCCATAACCGCATTTATCAGTTGCATCTTTAAATAAATAATCACTAATTAAATTATAAATCTAATTTTGCATCCCAGTTTTTCTCAGTGAGATCGATACACTGAGTCCAATGAGTCGAGAGACGGAGACACGAAAAGAAAACACGAAAAAAGAAAAACATGAGGACAATACGCAGCAGTACTGGATTAAAATAATATTTAGCCATGTCAGTTGCACGTGGCGGGCTCTGGAGGGTTCTCTCTTTGGTTCAGAGTAATTAATTAATTAATTAGTTAATTCTTTTACCATCGCAAAACTCTTTGCTCTTCTAATTTATGGCAATTTAATTCGATGAATTTAGACTCGAATCAACTAAAAAATGGATGAGTTTTTTTAATATATAAATAATTATATTATAAATATTATATATATAACATAATATAAATATATTTATATTATATATAAAGTATTTATTTTTTTAATAATCCAATATCATATATGTATATATCAATATTAACATAATACACTAATATTTATAATTTTACTATTTAATTTATTTTTTTAATAATCCAATATCATATGTGTGTATATACATATATGTGTATATATGTGTGTATATATATATATATATTATTCTATGTCGAATAATAAATAATAAATATATAAAACTCAATAAATAAAATATAAATATTTAATTTTTTACCCCCAAAAATCAATCATTAACTCAAGAAATACTCCTTGTTCATCATGCTATAATATTAAATATTTTTTAGTTATAAGATTTATATTTTATATTTATTTAGAATTTGTGATTTTGAATTGATAATTTATTTTACTTCTCAAATCAAATTATAAATTTTGTGTTATCAAGGGCAAAATAATAATTTTATCATGCAAATTCACAAACTCACAGTAAAATAAAAGAGAGTCCACAACACAATAAAAATTTGAATAGTTTTAGTTTTTTTTTTAATGATAAAATTCAATTCAATAAACATCATGTTTTCTTTCTTGAATCAATAACTACACATATTTATCTATAGCTTTTAAAAACTTGAGCAACCATTGATTCGTAATGATTTCACATGATTTCTGTATACTTATTTGATTTCTAATGTTTTTGTTTAGTTATCATTTAAAGAACAAAATTATATTTAATTGCAAAAATAAAAATAAAAACATAAAATAAATTTATTTTCACAACAGTTTTAGAATAAAATTATATTATTTCATAACACATGGTTTTGCTTCTTAGTTCTTACATTTGACTATTTTAAGTATTATTTGTGTTTGAAAAAGGAAAAAAAGAAGAAGTTGATTTTAAATATATCAAAACATTAGTGTTAAAAATGAAAACAAGAATATAAAAAATTATTGGGAAAAGAATTTTACTTCAAGAAAGATTTTGATCAATAAAAAATTAAAATTCTAAATATCCCATCCAAGTCCTAATTTGGAATTCCCACAGCTCATGTAGTTGAAACCAAAAATTTAAGATTTAAGGCCGATTTTTGGAGCAAGATGATTTTGGAGGCTCAAAAACCAGAAGACATTTTGTGGGCTTGTGGCGCAGGTTACGAACTTACATAGAGTTAAAAAAAAAAATTATTTTATTTTTTTATTTAATTATTTAATTAAATATATTTTCATTTTTTATATCTATTTTTTCATGGAAAACTAACCAAACACAAAAAAAAAAAAAATTATAATACTCAATAAATAGCATTTTATTAATTACTTTTTGAACCTACCTTAAAGAAAAAAACATACACGAAAAATAAAATAAAAAATAAAATTTATAATCATAATAATATCTTCTCTCTCTCATTTCTATTTATTTTTAAAAAGACAAGTTTAAAAAGTAACTACTAGAATTTTACTGGTTATTCTTCTAGCACCACATAATAATAATTTTTGTTATTAAAAAAAAGAGTAAAAAAACAATAAAAGGTCAAGGTTCTTAGCCTTTTAACTCCATGCATATCACAAGGATAACAAGAGACAAGATCAAGATTCGTCATTATTTTTACGGAAGAAGCCAAAAAAGGAAACTGAAAATGCGCCCCAGTTTCTGTATAATGGTCAATTCAAACCACGAATTAGCACTAACAACACAAACTTATCGATCATTCTTCTATCTCGTGGAATATTGAATCCGATACATGCATATGATATAATATTGGCAGCATTAGTCATCTGAGTCAAAAGCTGCAGAAAGAAATTCTTATTCGTGTTGGTTTTTTCAAAGTGCTGGGGAATGTTCTTATCATTATCATATCGCGCTACAGTTTAGTTTCAATTTTAAATCTAAACTGAAGAAAAGGCGAGGGAATTATGAAAAGAGATGTAAATTGATGAAGATTCAAATTAGATTCATCATATGAGAAAAGGAGAAGGATTCAGATTCGGCAGCCTCCTGCAAAAAATATACTGGATCAAACTCTAACTCGGTAGACAGTTGTCAAAAAGCTGCCTTAAAATATACGAAAGCACAGTTGATCAGCCAGCAAGTTCAATCATCTCACAAGTGACAAAGTAAAATCTTATCCCGCAGTATAAAAACAAAGTGTGGTTCTTTCACACTGCCTTTCTGTGCGTTGATATATTTTAAATAATGTTTTATATTAAAATATATATTAATAATATTTTTTATTTTAAAAAATTATTTTTGATATTAGTACATTAAAATAATTTAAAAATACTAAAAATATATTAATTGAAAATAAATAAAAAAATTTAAAAATTAATTTTTTAAAAAATATAAAATAAATAAGTTGATGTAATTATACATGAACACAAACATCATGCATGCATGCATGTATATCTTAAATTCATGTATGATCACTAAATTTTTTTTTTTCTTTAAAATTCTAGGCTTGCTAAACTTGCTTGTATAATTGCGTACTGATATATTTTTAGTTTATTTGAAATCAAATAACATATTAAATTTAATTTAATTTTACTTGTGAATTGGATTCAATTAAGCTAGTTTCATAAAACTAAATTGAATTAATAATTTTTATTTTTTTGGTTTAAATAAGGATTGTATGGTACACAATCTCAATGAATAATTTGATATTGTGACAGAAGGATTAAAAGGTTTCCGTTCTGCACTGATAGGGCTTAGCATCAAAGATCTAATAGCCAGGTAACAAAAGAGCCAAGTCTGCCCCTAGTAATAATTATTTGGACTCACAATCGTGGAAATTCATGGACAAAAAATGATTCTAGCAGTAACATCAGCGTAGCATGGCTGCCTACTACTGGAGTATTGACGTTACCAATTATAGTCGTTGCGGGCAATGTTAGGGTGCTGGCGCACTGAAATGCCTACCGAGAAATATTATTGCTGCGAAAGAAAATGTTTAGATTTAATCATACGATTATAAGATTATGTTAAGGTTTATGAGTTATCATTTTACTGAAAAATTTAAGTAATTCTTGATGAATTATGAATAATTTTATCAAATAATTATGAACATAATACTATAAAATGATGATATATGTGAGGCTTTTTGGTGATATATGTGAGGCTTTTTTTTTAATTAGATGGTATGGGGAACAACCAGTCTCCTCATCTTCCTCCTCTCTTTTACTATTGTTCTACTTTAATATCTTTTTTAGAAACACATTCAATTTATAATAAATATTATTTTATTTTATTATTTTATTTTTAAGATTTCATAAAATTTTATTTGCATAATTAGTTTTTTATTATTAATTTATATAATTTTATATTATTTATTATAAATATTTTTTTAATTTTTTTAAAAAAAACCACCAACAAATTTACGGACAGAATGTATCCGTCGGTATTTTACAGAGAGTTGAAAAATATTTATTAAAAATGTCACAATCACTGATGCTTTCACAGATGAATATAGTCCGTCGGTCTTTTATAGAGAGTTAAAAAATCTTTACTGGAAATGCTACAATCACCGATGCTTTCACAGATGGATATAGTCCGTCAATCTTTTATAGAGAATTAAAAAAAATATTTACTGAAAATACCACTATCACCAACATGATAAATCTGTTAGTATATTTCTAGTGAGAATTTTTTTTGACGTGCATTTTTCATTAGTAAAACCATTAGTAATATTGTTTTTGGACATACTTAGCGACAGAATGTGGTATTACGAACGAAAGATGATTAGTACTTAAAAGTGTATTTTTATCTAGGTTTTATATTCTATACTTCAAGTATTAATAACTTCTTAGGTAGAATATGTTTTATAATAACATATTTAATAATATAAGATACCTTTAATTTATGGTAAATATCCATCTTAAAATGCAGGTCTATCACATAAATCAAGGGATTGATTGATGAGTTTAACTATTGAAATTGATAAGACAAAGAAATATCTAAGTTTAGAAAAGAGATACTGGTTTAATCCAAATTGAAACACCATTCGGTTATAGGATCATAACTAGAGTTGTAGAACTTGGATTTAGATCTGCTCTATATGGATGAAAAGCTAAGACATAAACCTAAAACTTTCATGAAAAGTCCAACACTCGAAAAGGTCATTTTCAAGTTTAAATTGTAACAATAATGGAGAAGTCAAAATTTATCCTACAGCCTACATACTGTTCAGTGTTCAGTCCCTATCTCAAGTTCTAGAAGTCCAAATATACTGATTTTTTTTTAAAAGCTAAGATAATTTTCTAGAACTTTCATGAAGACAATCTGTTCAAATTCTGATGTTACCAATGATGTTTTTTTATTCATACAAAAAGATAAGGATTGTCACCAAGTCAAAATATGGTCACCCACTCAACAATTAGTCAACAAATCAATAGTTTTAAATTTTGGCCTATAAAATGAGACATTTGTCATGTATTTAAATATCTTGGTTTTCGGATCAAGATCATATTCTTACTCTCTTTCTTTATATTTTTGTAATACTTAAGTTTTGTTTTCATTAATCTCTTGTTTATGTCTTTCATTTCCTTTATTATACTTATATAATCATGTTCTCCTCTTGTTTATTTATATTTTTCTTCTTCATTGTGTTTAGCTAAGTTTATTATGTCAAAGTGAAAAGGTTTCACTAATGGTGTTAGGATATGTATAATATAAATTTAACATGGACTTCAATGATTATATCCTAAATAACTTGGTATTAACATGTCTTATCATTTTTATCTTATTCATTCTTAATACCTTTCTTGTTAAATGGTTAATCTAGATTTTTGTTGTATAACACTTGATACAACAAATGTTTGACATTTTCATAGCCAACCGTATAGTATAACTTACACTTATATTATGAGAGGAACTTGATTTGTTGTTAACATAAGTTAGTATCATGAATTCCTGATAATATTTACAAGCTTGATGTTACTTAAATAAGATAATTAATATGATCATGTTAACAATTTATAATGAGTTATTAATGACAAATCACCTGATTGAAACCTTCTTTATGTGTGGTTTCCAATTGAGTAATAAAAAGAGTTTATATTATACTTATTTAAAATATTATTAGTAGATCTTTTAACCTTGACAACTGTTTTTATCATTGTTTAATCTTTACATTAATCTTATATCTCAAAGTCCTTTTTAACTCAGCACCACCACCACCACCACTATTATTATTATTATAGTTAACCTCTTTGTGGTTCTACCTCGGTCTTGCCGGGTTATTTATTACTTTGACACTTTACACTTGAGAGAAGACATCAATCTTTTGGTTATGTCAAGTTTTTGGCGTCGTTGTCGAGGAGGTAAATTCTTGTATAAGTTATAATATTTATTTTATTTTCTCTTTTTACTTTTCTTTTATCTAACTTTTGTTTCTTGTGTTTTGTCTCTCTTTCTTTTTGTTTTTCTTTTCTACCATTTTATTCTCTTCCTATAAGTGCATGAGAGTTTGGTCACATACATTAAATGGTAAACTTTGTAGGGTATCCTTATCATTTTCAGAAAATATAGCAAAAAAAAGATAACTAGTTGCTTCATAATGAGAATAATGAGAATAATCGAGTTAGAACACTTGGAGACCACATGAATCCTACAAGAATAAGTACACCCTCATATACAGTTTCCCTCCTTATACATCTCAATTCAATTTAAGCTAGGCATTATTCAACTTTTACCTTCTTTTCATGACTTAAATCTAGAACATCCATACTTGTATTTTAGAGAATTTGAAGAAGTTTATTGACACGACTAAAAGGTTGATGTCTTCTCCCAAGTGCAGGAGTGTCGAAGTAATAAATAACCCGGCAAGACCGGGGTCGAACAACAGGGAGGTTATTTAACATGGCTAAAAAATTTGAGACCAAGATTTATTTATGTTGATATTATGTGTCAAATCTATGAAACCAAAGAACACTCAACCAATGACTATTTAACTTTGTCTTCTTTTAAGGAATGCCTCCAAGAACAAGCTCATATTTTAAATAGTTTTTAAAGGCCCAATCATAACCCGTACTTGCAAACATACAACCCTCGTTGGAGAAATTACTCAAATTTTAGTTGGAAGAGTGATAACAATAATGCATCAATTTCACAATCACCATTTCAAGCACACCTTAATTTCAAAATTCTCATAGATATGCACCTCGTTATAGTCCCCCTTATAAGAAATCATAAGGAAACATTGCATGTATTCATTGAAAAGTAAGAGATAATCAACACTCAAAATGCTTAAACTATGGCAGATATAAAAGATGTTCTTGCAAAATTTACATTTGCTCTCAGTTTTCAAAAGAAAGGTAAGTTTCCATCTCAACCACAGCAAAATCCTAAGGGGCAATACAATTCAAGTGCAACTAGTTGCGGAAACCAACACATGGATAAAGTCAAATCGGTTATTACTCTTCGCAATGTAAGGTTATTGAAAAACTCACTCTTGAAACTTGTGATAAAAATGGTGAGTCAATCTCTAAGTAAGGAAGGAGTTGAATCTGAACATTACAAAGAAAAGACTAATTTCCCGCGAGCACTTCCATTTCCTTATGCCATAATCAAACAAAGAAAAATCAATCACAACTCTAAAATCTTTGAAACTTTCAAACAAGTAAGGATCAATATACCTTTGTTGGATGTTATTAAACAAGTATCTTCCTATGCTAATTTTTTTAAAGATATGTGCACTGTGAAGAGAAAAGCGAATGTGAAAAAGAAAGTCTTTTTAGCTGAACAAGTAAGTGACATTCTTCATAACAATAATGTTTTGAAATATAAAGACCCTGATTGTCCTAAAATTTCTTGCTTTATTGGAGAACATAAAATTGAAAGAGCTTTACTTGATCTTGGAGCTAATGTGAATTTACTTTCATATTCAGTCTTTTAGGGTCTTAATCTAGGTGAGTTAAAACTTACTTCTGTAACTCTTTTACTTGTTGATAGATCTATAAAAGTGTCTAGAGAAATAGTTAAGGGTGTGTCAATACAAGTTGATAAATTCATTTACCCTGTAAATTTTGTTATCTTGGATACACAACCTGTTGAAATATGTAATCCAATTCCTATTATTTTAGAACGTCCATTTCTTGCAACTTCTAATGCATTGATTAATTGTAGGAATGGACTGATGAAGCTATCATTTAGAAACATGACATTGAAGATGAAATTTTCAACATTTGCAAGCAATCTAGTGGTGATAATGATTTCTAGGAAGTAGATCTTATTAAAGAATTAGTTTATTATCAATTTAAAACTACTTTGATTAAAACTGACTTTAATGAATATGAAGATTTGCTAATAATTTATTTTTAAGAAGAAATTAAAGATAAGAAAGACACTAAAAATGTTGTCATGGATCATTTGTCAAGATTGACAATAGATTCCACATCTAACACTACATCAATCGATGATACTTTCATAACGAATCCTTACTTTGCTTAGTCCAATGCCTTGGTTTGCTAATTTTGTCAATTTTCTTATAACATGAGATTTATCGGCTCATTAGAGTTTCCAAGATAAAAATAAAAAGTTTTTGAACAAAGTGAAGAATTTTTATTGGGATTACCCTTACTTATTCAAATATTGTTTTGATCTAATATTTTAAAGATGCATTCCTTGCAATGAAGTAAGTAGTGTCATTAAATTTTGTCATTCTAAGGCATATAGGGGTCATTTCTCATAAGAAAGATAATTGTAAAAATCTTATAAAGTGGATTTTACTAGCCCACCGTGTTTAAAGACATATATTTATTCTGTAAAGCTTGTGAAAATTGTCAAAAGTTATTTATTTCAAAACATAAGGAATCTTTAGATAATATTTTACTGACTTTTAAGATGTATCCTAATAGAGATATGCATCGTGCAATTCATGATTTATGGCCACAATTCCATAAAGAACATGCTCGACATAGTCTTAGGAATTTGACTAAAAAAGACCTAGTTTGCCAGTTTTTAAGAAAACTGAATGGGAAGTCTGTCTTCGACCTATAGAGATCATTTAAGCCATTTTGGATGTAAAATCAAGAGAATATGTGAGTCATAATCATAACTACAATTTAAGTCTTAGTTTGTAAAAGTGCGTGTCTTTTGGTTTTATTAGTAGTATAATATTTATGTTTTGTTATTTCTTTTATTTGTTTAAGTGTGTTTGAGGTTTGTCAATAGTCACTACTTTAGGTGATATCTTTTATACTCTATCTTTCTATCTTATAACATTGAGGACAAAGTCTCCTTTTGATTTGGTTGATAAAAAAAAAAAACTAACTAACTAACCAACTACTTTTGTTTTTAATAAAACCATTTGACAAAACTATTATTACTAGGATGACAAAGTAAGGAAGAATTTTATTGACTCTTGAGACGCATCTTGGTAAACATTTTCCAATGGTTATTTGCAATATTCACAATAAGGTTTATCACATACTTCTTTTGAAATATTCAGGTTTATAAACTCTTACATTATTATTAATTGATTTTGCTCATATAACTAGCTAACAAGTATTCATAAACCTTATTTTCACGCACTTTAACATATGATCATAGGTTGCATATTGGACTATTACATTATTTATATTATTTTATTAAAGGTAACAACTAAGGGAAAGGAGTGATATATAATTTACAAAAAAAAAATATTGATGATAATAAAAACATAGATAAGTTTGGTTTCGTAACCTCCCTAACCTAAGCAATTAAGTTGAAGAGGGTGTTATAACACCTAATACATTAAAGTCAACTAACTTGAGAGCTAATGGCCTAATGCTTGTTACATGGGTTGAGAAGAAAAGCTTAAGGGAATCAATTGCACTATCTACGTATTATTATTTGCAACCCGAGCTACTAAGCTCATAGGTGACACCATCAAAGAGTTGATGTTTTATCCCAAGTGCAGGAGTGTTAAAGTAATAAATAATCCAGCAAGACCGGGGTTGAACCACAGGGAAGTTAACTATATAAATTATAAATAATAATAATAATAATAATAATAATAATAATAATAATAATAATAATAATAATAACAATAACAACAACAACAATGATGATGGTAGTGAAGATGAGTTAAAGAGGACTAGGACTTTGAGATGTAAAATTAATGTAAAGATTATACAATGATAAAAACAAATGTCAAGGTTAGAGAATACACTGTGGCCAACTATTGATTAGTGGACTTGGTGGATAACATCACTCAAGCACTTTAGCTGGCTGAATTTACATTGATGGAATCCGAATTTGGCAAAGTGTTCTCATGAAAGTTGTTGCAAATTGTCTTTTCCTTCCACCCACCAAATTTCAGATGATTTGGAGCACTACAGCTCGAAACATGTCTAAAATACTGAGCAGTGCTATTGGTGGACGTGGTGGATAGCCCTCATGCTCTTGTCTAGATGAAATCTCATTTCTACCATCC